>NW_007735840.1:0-10600 GCF_000696425.1 Galeopterus variegatus
CAAATTCAAGAAGCTGAGAAAACTAAAAAGAGTATTAAACCCCCAAACTTCACACCAAGATTTGTCATAATCAAACTCCTGAAAGCGAAAACTAAGAAAAATCTTGAAAGCAGTGAGAAAGAAATGACTCCTTACCTACAAGGAAACAATTTGAATAACAGTGGATTTCTCATGAGAAACCATGAGGGCCAGAAGGAAGTGGGATGACACATTTTAAGAGCTGGGGGTGGGGTGGGGGGGTCAGGGGGTGGAAAAGAACTGTCAATCTGGATTTTTGCAAAAATACCCTTGAGGAATGAAAGAAAAGTCAAAACATTGTCAGATAAAGGAAAACTATGGGAATTTTTTTGTCAGTGGAGCTGCCCTAAAAGACTAGCTGAAAAGCTTTTGAAACAGAAAGGAAATTGTAAAAGAAGGAATCTTGGAACACCAGGAAGGAAGAAAGAACAAGGGAAAGAGCAAAGATATGGGCAAATACAATAGATTTTCTTCTCCTCCTGCATCTTCTAAATTATACTTGACAAATGAAGCAAAAATTATCACACCTTTCAATGTGGTTCTAAATATATGTGGAGGAAATATTAAGACAATTATTTAGAAGGAGGGCAAAGAGACTTAAATCGAGTTAACATTTCTATGCTCCTCTCTCACTGGTAAAATGTCAACACTGACATACTGTGGTAAGTTACACATACATAATGTAATACCTATAGCAACCCCTTAAAAACCCATACACGGGATATACCCAAAGAATTGTCGATAAATGAAAATAGATTCTAAAATGAGTTCAAGTAACCCGCAGCAAAGCAGGAGAAAAAAATAGAAATAGAGGGAACAAACAAAAACCAAAAAGATAAAATGGCAGACTCAAACCCCAACATATCTATAATTATATCAAATGTAAATGATCTGAATACATCAATTAAAAGACAGGGATTGACACAGTGGATTAAAAAAAAAAAAGCATAACCCAAATGTATGCAAAGGCATTGTGCTGAGTAAAAAAGAGTAATCTTAAAAATTCACATGTATGATTTTATAAATACATGATTTTATTTACATAACATTTCTTGAAATGGCAGAAGTATAGGAAAACAGATTATTGGTTGCCAGGGGTTAGGAATGGTGGGGGCAGGGAGGCAGGCGTGACTCTAATGTGATAGCAAGAGATCTCTGTGGTGGTGGAACAGTTCTGTGTCTTGATTGTTGTGGTGAGTACATGAAAATACACATTAGAATATAACACATTGCACCAATGTAAATTTCCTGGTTTTAATACTGCAGAATGGTTACATACGATGTAACCATTGGGGGAAACTGGATGAAGGGTACAAGGACCTCTCTATACTATGTTTACAACTTCCTATGAATCTAAGGTTATTTCAACATAAAAGTTAAAAGACAGTATGGAATTTTGTGTATGGTATGAGCTCAACCATACACGCAATTATATTTGAATGGAACAAAATGCAAGAAATAATTGCATGCTATTTTTTTTCTTTTTACAAGAAAAGTTAATGGCCTTCCATCATGGTATCAATATCAGGGTATTACAACTTTCAAGGGCATCATTATAAGCATAAATGGAGTCTGTTTCTTTCTTTGGTTTGTAAGATAATAACCTTGCAAGAAAATGTGAGTTATTAGTACGAAAGAAAGCTACAGAAGATGTTTGCGTTCTGTTTTGGTGAACAAATTTTGTCTCCTCTTTGTAAACCAAACACTTATCCTTATTTTAGACTGTCTTAAAGCACAGCTCGACCAGTACAGAAATACCTATCTTGTCTGATGCAGATCATTATCTAAAGAATCGGTGGTGTTGAATCAGATAAAAAGTAGGTCTAAGTTACCCAGTAGGTTACAACTCCACAGGGTCAAGAAAGGTTTCAGTCAGGTTTGTGTCTTACAAGGAAAAGTATTACAAGTATGTCTTGGGGGACTTGAAATTTCAGATTTTCCATGGGAAGTAATTTTTTATTATTTGTGTCAGTTTTTTTGGATATGATTAAAAAGGATGTAGTGAATTATATATAGTTGATAACGTGGATTCAGACTGATTCTTAGGCCAACATTTTAAGGGCATTTGCACCAGTAATTACTCTAAATGCACTATTTGTATATCTAATTTTTTTTTCTAATTTGAAACTTACAACCCTGCATATAAAAGTCAACTTTTCTAAGAACATTACCTAGAAGTTCAGCACTTTATTTTCAGGATTGAGATTTGCCATGCACTGTGAAATCAGCTACCTTGAAGAGTACCTAAGACGCTGCTGTGGTCCTGCTCACTACCTTTGGGAGCTGCTTTTATACAGAAAAAGGGAATATTCCATTTGGTAAACTCTGCTTCCACCATCTGAAATTGCTGCTTCGCTTTCTTTTTTTCATTCATTCATTTATTCGATATTTATCCAGTCTTTACTTTATTCCAGGCACTACCCTAGGTTCTGGAAATATTTCACTCAAATTGAGAAATATTAGTTGAAAACTTATTTTGTCTAAGCTGAGAAAATTATAAAGATGAACTAGGTAAGATCTTGCTCTTCTGTGAACTGAGAGCCTCTGGGATGTGAATATTACAGATGCATGGGACTAGGAGAGACCCACCAGTGGTCTTGCTACCCTACGTGTTCTATATGCAATTAGTGTGTTTTCTTCATTGGCTAGGTGTCAAGTGTCCAAGGATAAATATGACACTGTCCTAGCTGTCAACAGTCTTACTGTTTAACATAAGAGATAAAGAAGAAATAGGTAACATGTGGTACATGTTGTGAGTCAGAGGAATGGAGTGGGCTTTCCAGGCATTGAGCAGTGAGGATGAGGAGGTGTGCCTCTCCCAGGGTACCACCAGAGGCTTGCTGTCATGGGGACGCAGTGAGAGTGGAACATGATGGGCAAGGAGGCGTGACCATAATGGGCAGGGAACACTGAATGAAGGAGTCAGCATCAAACGAGTGAATGGACATCACATTTGACATGTTCAAGGAAGGGCCAGGTGACAGTCAGTGGTCAGCAGGATGTATTGTGTGACAGCACTTAGAACTCTCTTTAAATGCGATTTATTAAACCAGTTACCCCTTTCTTTTCTACCCACTCAATTTCTTTAAATACACACACACAGTCACACACATATATTTACGTTGTATATTCTTATAGGTTTATCTGCTGGTTCAAATGCTCCTTGTCCATTTCTCTAAATAGTTTTATGAAAACTCAGAATAAATAAAATAACATACTTCTCTTAACAGAGCATCTGTACTACGCTTAAATGCAGTTTGAGACTACATTCACTGAACTGTTACATTAACTTACTTCGACCTCCCTGTACCTTAGAAGAGAGTAGAATAAGTAGCACCCAGACAAGGGGTCTAAGCCAAGAGGTTTCATGACCCAATATTTGCATGACAACCCCTCCTTTGTGCTAGTGAAGGTGCTTGTAATTTTTTATTCCAGTTTTGAATGGGGTTCTGACTTCACTTTTTTCATATTGTCAGCAGCATGAGCAAACAACCTCATTGTTTTACCTACAAATAATCCCCCAATGCAGAGTACCTAACCCTTAGTCAACAGCTGTTTATTCTAACAAAGCTGCTCCAAAGCGTCTGATGCTTGGTCCATGGGTGTGTAAGCTACAACACAGCTCCAAATGTCAGACTGCATGCTGCTATGCAAATATGCCTCTGAAATGCTGCCTTTTGAATTTTATGTAACTTACAGTTGCAGTAATGCTGGAGTCTTCCTTGTGGGAGCACCCTCCTGAAGGCTTCAGCCATTTATTTTAAATGACATACTTGTGATGATGAAGTTCCGCTCTGGATCCTAGGGGGTTGTCTCAGTCCTGTCTTGTCTCCTTTACTATCTGAAGGTTGCTTTCACCTGAAGCTCCACACAGGGAAACTGAGTTCTTCATTATCACCGACTGACATTTATACAGAGAATGTTACATTTATACAGAGAATGTTACTTTCCACGCGGCAGGTGCTGCACTTAACTCTTATGTAATCCTCAAAACAATTCTATGGGGTGCACACTGTTTCTATGCTCCCCACCCCCCCCATTTAATGAAGAAAGTGAGGCTTACAACGTCCAAATTTTCCCCAAGGATTCAGCTTTTAAGTGGATTTCAATCTGATCCTCTAAGATTTGAATCCAGCTGGGCTTCCTAGTGATTAATGGCTTCCACAGAACCGGCCAGTTTGGGTGGGTTAGTACCTCCTGCAGGCCCAAGCATTGGCGAGCAGCACCCTCCTGCCACCCACCCTGGCCTCCCCCTTGCCCACCCTGCTCCCCACTGGTTTGATAGAATGTTGCAGATCCCCATCCCTTTCCTTTCCCTGCGCTCCGCAGAAATGGAAGGGCTTTTGGAAACAGCTAGGAGATAGAACAGGAACCAAGCACTATTTTCATTTTCCTTGACTGTAGTGGATTGAATTATGTCTCCCCCAAATTCACTGAAGCTTGAATTGTGTCCCCCAAGTTTTATGTATAGAAACTCAACTCCCACTGTGACTTAAGATGTGGGAAATCCTAATATGGTAATTGAAAGATGTGGCCTTGAAGAGGCGATTAGATTGTGAGGACCATGCAGTAGTGAATGGATTAAAAATGGTGGTCAGGGGTGTGGTTCTGAGGGCTTTAACAGAAGAGAGAAGAGAGTCTGTCTCTTTTTCTGCTTCCACCATCTTGCAGTGTGAGACCCCTGAGTCACTGTCACCACCACCAGGTGGACTTTGGACTTCCCAACCTCAGAAACTGTAAGCAATAAATTTTGTTTTCTTTATAAATCACCCAGTCTCAGGTATTTTGTTATAAGCAACAGAAACAGACTAATACATTGGCTCTTCTTTGCAACAAAGGGCTCAGTTTCTTTGTGTGCTGTATTAAACAAGTGGCAGCCGACACCTGCTGTTCTTACAGTGTGTGGCCCGCTCTTCCCCAAGTCAGTCTGTCCAGGACACAGCCTGGTGACTCCCCTTTGTCAAGCCTGCTTTTCATTTTGTCCTCACCCCTCACAGCCTTAGCAGTGAAGTGGCAGGAACAGGGAAAGTCACAGGCTTTGAGGATGGTGGGTCTGGTGTCACTGTGGCCTGTCACAGCATTTTGCAGAGTGTTGGTTGTTTTGTTTGTTTATAAATGTCAGCCTTTTATTTGTTTGTAATAACCTGTTATCGTGGTGTCTTGGATGTCAGCCCTTTCCCAGCCCCTGTCCAGGTCTCCTCCCTCTAGTACATGTTGGTGGAAGAGACCCCTCCCCAGCCCCTCTTGAGCGGTGCATGTGGAGGCTGCTTCTCAGTGGGTGGGGGTGAGGGGGGTCCTTCTCCTGCCACCCCAGTTCCACCTTCGCTGCTGGTCTGGCCTGGGGACAGGGACGCGGCAGCCCTGCTGTGCTGTTGCTCTCTCCCCACGCGGTAGGACAGGGTCTTTGCAGAAGTGGCTCTCCAAGCGTGGGGCCGGACCAGCAGCAGCAGCACCTGAGAACTTGTTAAAACCCCCCACTCTCAAGTCGCACCCCACAGCTACTGAATCAGAGTCCCCGCAGGCTGGGGTCCAGGATTTAACAGACCCAGCAGGGATTCGGATGCCCGCTCAAGCTGGAGGACCACCATGGTGATTAGAGAGTCCAGTTCTACAGACAAACCACCCGGGCCCAAGACCCGGTTCTTCCACTCTGCAATCTTGGGCAGGTCATGGAACTTCTCTGTGCCTCAGTTTTTCCATCTGCAAAAGGGGGGTAATAGAAACAAAGCTAACTCATGGGATTATGAGGTTTCAATGCTATAGTCCATGTAAAGTGCTTAGAACGTCTAGTATGCAAGGACTTGGCAAGTTTTATTTTTACTACAAATTTATGGTAACATTGATATTAATTAATAATAATGCAATGTCTTTTACTGGATTGGGGAAAACTAAAGGAAATTAGAAGAAAGAGGAGAAAAGCTCAAATCAGTGACACTAAAGATGGCCAGGAGAGCACCACAGAAGCTCAGTCTTCCCACGGTCCGGAACATTCTGCCCCCCTCCCCCTTCTCCCCATTGGCAGGTTTGCCCCTGTCTCTGAAAGTGGCTCCTCCAGGCCCACAGCGATCCTTTCCCGAGCTCACATCTGGACTCCAGCCGCGGAGGGGGCCGCTCCGGTCCACCGAGGCCCCGCTCCTGCACCAGCCCCGACCCGACCCGAGGCCCCGGGGGCCTGGACGTGGCTGAGCCAAAGCTGGGAGGGGCGAGGGGCGGCTCTCGGGCCTGGAGAAGTTCTAGAACTCCCCCCACCTACTGGGATGTTTGTAAAGCTCCCTTTCCCCCAGTCAGGACGTGGGCGCTGAGGAGAGAGGAGAAACCAGGACGCGGTTGCTGCCCCGGCCTCGTTCTGTCTGCCCGGGCCTCGTTCTGTCCGCCCCGGCCTCGTTCTGTCTGCCCCGACGGGGGTGCAGTCGGGGGCTGGGGGCAGCTCTCTGCTCTGCAGGAGGACTCGCGATCCCAGCGCGCCAAGCTTGGTCCCTCAGCACTGACGGATTTTAGGAAATTGTCTTTTCCACGCACCGTCCTTCTTGCCTTCTCTCTCCCTCTTAACAGAGCGTGGCTTCCAAGCCCATCGTATTGCTACAGAGTCAAACGAAAGGCTGAATTGACGTCAAAACTGAGCGGTGCCCTGGGGTTCTTGTATGCATCTTTCTTTTGTATGCATCTTCCTCTTGTATGCATCTTCCTCTGGAAGCTCTAAAACCAGGACAAGGTTTAGAAGATAAAAAACGCTACTGAAAATATAAAGTTCCACATGGTTTCCTTTCCTAAGCAATCCCCTCCCAACCCCGTCTCCCCCTCCCAACTGCATCAGGTGCCTCTTTTAGCCCAGCAGGACCAAGAGGCGGGTGTCACCTGGCCACTTTCTCTGGGTGTTCTTCCTTTGGTTACCCAAGACTTTGAAACAATGCTTGGGAACACTCCGCTGATTCTTAGCCAAGACCTCGGGCCCAGTGTTGCTGTTTGTGGGGAGGGAGGGAGAGAGGTGAATTCCATTTTTGCTTTTTTGTGAAGAAAGCACTTGTCCTATGGTACTTGCTCAACAAACGGCAGCAATTGTTATTCTAGCAAATAGAAAGTCTCTTGGCCCCGGAGCTCCCTCGCTTTCTCACAGAGGGTTCACTAGGTGTCTTGCTTCACCTGGGCTACCAGCGCTCTTCCCCGGATTCCTCGGGGGAGAAATTGAGATTATAGCACTATTATCTCCTAAGATTATCTTGATAACTAAACGGGATAATATTTGTAAATCACATAACATAGTGCCTAATGCAGAGCGTTTTAAAAAGTAGTTACTGCTATTACTGTAAATTTAAAAAAATGTATTAAAGTGAAATAAACACCATAAAATTAGTCCTTTTAAAGTGAACAGTTTGTTGGCATTTAGAGTATTCTCACTGTTGTGCAAACACCTCCTCTGTCTGGCTCCAAAATGTTTCCATCACTTCAAAATAAAACCCTGGGCCCATGAAGCAGTTTCTCCTCATCCCACTCTCCCCACCAGCCCCTGGCAACCACGAATCTGCTTTCTGTCTCTATGGATTTATCTGTTTTGGGTATTTCATGTTAATGGAATCACAAAATATGTGACCTTTTGTGCCTGGCTTCTTTCACTTCACATCATGTTTTCAAGGTTCACCCACGCTGTAGCATGAATTAGTACTTTATTCCTTTTTTGGCTGAGTACTATTCTATTGTATAGATATAACACAATTTGCTTATCCAGGCATCCGTTGATGGATATTTGGGTTGTTTCCACCTTTGGCTATTGTGCATAGTGCCACTATGAACATGTGTGTACATGAATGAGTGTTTGAGTTTCTGTTTTCCATTCTTTTGGATATATACCTGGAAGTAGACTTGCTGTGTTATCTGATAACTCTATGTTAACTTTTTTTTGCATATGCAATTCTTTTTATTGTGGTAAAATATACATAACATTTACCATGTTTACCATTTTAAGTGTACAGTTCTGTGGCATTAAATTCACATACTGTGTGACCCCCCCCACCATCCGTCTCCAGAACTTGCACATCTCCCAGACTGAAACTCTGTCCCATTACTGTTTAACAGTTTAATTATTGTTTAATAGCTCTCCTCATGCTCCCCTCCCCACAGCTCCTGGCAACTCCTTTCCCACGTTCTGTCTCCGTGGATTGGACGACTCTAGGTGTCTCAGGTAGGCAGAATCACAGATTTGTCTTTGTGTGTCTGACTTATTTCACTCAGTGTAATGTCCTTGAGATTCCTCCATGTTGGAGCAGGGATGAGAATTTTATTCCTTTTTAAGGCTGAAGAATACCCAGTCACATCCAACTCCAACCGTCATCTTTGTAGCAGCCTTTTTACTTAGTGAGGACATATGTACGGATACAAAGACAGCATTGTCTTCCTCTTATTTGAGTTTACCGGTAGCTGCAATGTTCATAATTGCCCCATCTGCTCTGCCCGCTGAGCCTCGCAGCCTTCAAGGTAGTGTACCACATACGGCTCCTGTTGTCAGGGGTAGGACTCGTCCAACAGAGACACAAATGCAACTTTGGCCTCAAGTTATATTCTAAACAACGAAGCACTGCTCAGCGTCATAGTTAAGAGCCCTGCCCTTGTGAATACTACTTAATTTCTTCCATCCAAATTCTCGTTTCTCTGATCTGTGACCTCTTCCAGGCATAGATATTGTTGTGAAGGTTGAACCATAAATTTAGTCAGTTCTGTTCCACTTATTGATGCCTTCCAAATTTTCTTTGACACAGACAGCCAAAATCACAGTGTTTAGAACATGCAGGGATCTTTTACTGCCTGGCTTTTATCACAAATGTCAGCCCCAAAACGTGCTTATGATGGGCATTCCCAAGGACCAAGTTAATGATGCTTTGGCCCTCCCTAAATTTGGCACATCTGTTTTGGATCCCATTATAACTTTAAAATTTTAGAATGTTCTGGCATGGTGAAATTGCCAGGAGATTCCACACAGCCCTGGATGCTTCCAGTTTGAAATAACATGTCAGTGAGGTTGGAAAGACCTACTTCTATAACGTGATGAGTGGAAGATACTTCATTCACTCTGGGTTGAGTCCAACAACTGAGGCCAAAGGTGGACATCAGAGGCTGAGGGCGACAGAGTGTTAGGATCCCCAGCACTATGGGCGTTCCAGTGCAGAGCCCTGTGCACGCTGCAGTGTGCTAGGAGCAATGTCACATCTCTAAGAGGCCGCCGTTGTCAACCCTTTTGTATAATGAGGACACAGTCTCAGAGAGAAATAATTTGCCTCAGGCCACAGATCTGGCCACAGCAGAAGAGGGATTAAGTTTGGGGTCTTATGGCAGAGTCTATACTCCTCTTCCCACACCAGGGGCCGGCAGACCAGCCCAGAGGGCCAGATCTGGCCCCGCCTCTTTTTGTACATAAAGTTTTATTGGAACACAGCTATGCTTACTCATTTCTGCATGGTCTGTGGCTACTTCTGCTCCGTGGCAGCTTTGAGTAGTTGAAACTGTGTAGTCTACAACACCTAAGAAATTTGCTATCTGCCATCACACAAAAAGATTTACCAATCCCTCCCCTAAACCATAAACCTTTTCATACTTCTGAGGTTTTCCTTCTTTTACCTTGTCCCCACTGATAGAAATCCTTGGAGAATCTGCCCTGTGTTCTAACAGAGTGGCTCTGGCACACTGTACTGAGAGACAGACTGGGAGGGGCAGCTGCTTCAGCCTTCCAGAGCTTAATCCCATCACCCACCTGCAGGATAACTGTCATCTTTCCCCACCCCCCAGTCTCTTGACACCTGCCCCGCCCTGCCCCATACCCTCTTCATCACCTGGTCCTCGACCTTGAACTCTGCCTGGGTAGGCCCAAGCCCACACCTAGCCCTGACCTGGCACTCCAGTCTGGCTCCTCTGCCTGTGGCTTTCTACTGTGTTCCCAGCAGCCACTGGACGGTGTCAGCTTGAGGCTCCTAAGATGAACAGTAGCCTGCCTGGACCCCAAAGGGTACCCAGATCCAAGAGTCTCTCCTCTGCCGAAAATCCCACTCAAAGAAGAGGGAGAGTGACCAAGGTGTGCAGCCCACATCCCATCCATGACGACCATGTGGCCCACTCCCCCGAAGGGCCCCAATGGATGTGGTTTTCAACTGTGTGAGTCACTAGAGTGTGTGCATATGGTCTTAACACATTCCCTTTCACGACAGGAGCCCTTTGCTCTTCCAGATTCCTATCTGGGGCCACACCTCATATAGCACCTTATTTGCAGCCAGCGCTGTCCTTGGTGTAAAACTAGGGCTTACAGACCCCTCAAATCTGTTGCACAGATTGGGTTACAAACCCTTCACACGCAGGCCTGTGAGCTAGGTAATAGAAAAAAAAGGTTCGGGAGCCGCGGGTATAGAAAAATGAACAGGTTTTATTCAGATCTAGGAGCAACTATACTAGGAGCTTCTCTGACAGTCCTGAGAAGCGCTGTGGATCAGAGCTGTCAGTCTTTTATACTTAAGTCCACAACCCTGGACACCTGGGTGCCCTTACAAAACTTACATTAAGTAGTAACAAGGAACACCTGAGGATATTTACAGCAAATGCTCGG
>NW_007735840.1:11222-11996 GCF_000696425.1 Galeopterus variegatus
TACAAATGTGCCCTTTGGAATAGAGCACTTATCTGTTCCAGGCCACGTTACCTTTACTCGAGGAGGCCAAGTACTTGTCACCCAAGTGATGGCAAGTGGACTTTGTCGGACCACTGCCAGGGCCAGAGAATTTCAGATACATCTTCACTGCTGTTGATACAGCTACGGGTCTTCTGTTTGTATGGCTTTGTAAGGCCCCAGACCAGGTAAACACTGTGAAGGCACTGAATAGCCTTACGGCCATGTATGGCCAGCCTATAGTCATAGGGAGTGACAATGGAACCCACTTTACTGGACATGGAGTTCAGAAGTGGGCTTCCCAGTTGTCTATTCAGTGGAAGTTACACGTGCCATATCATCCCCAGGCAGCAGGGATGATTGAACGGTACAATGGTCTTTTAAAAAAGGGGCTAAGGCTATCTGCCCAACCCCCATCCCTGAAGGGGTGGACACGGTGGTTATGGCCGACAGTCAGGATTCTAAATGAGAGACCCCGCAAGCGTAGGCCCTCTCCAGTGGAAGCTCTGTCACATAGGGCTGCAGCACCTATACAACTGCAAGTCACTACTAGAGACGAGCTTTTGAAGCCAGGATACGGCAAGAATGGAAATATTCTCTCACCAGCCCCAACCTGTTTACAACAGGGACAGACAGTACAATGGGAATGGCCTTGGAAAATAGAAGCCCCCCATATATGCTGGGTAGGCATAATAAGGCCTTGGGGGAAAGGATTAGAAGAAGACTTGCAAATTTCACCTTGGGTGACAAGTACTT
>NW_007735840.1:12584-24986 GCF_000696425.1 Galeopterus variegatus
CTTGGGGGAAAGGATTAGAAGAAGACTTGCAAATTTCACCTTGGGTGACAAGTACTTGGCCTCCTTGAGTAAAGGTAACGTGGCCTGGAACAGATAAGTGCTCTATTCCAAAGGGCACATTTGTAGTATCATTATGGCCAATTATGAGTTCCCCTATACTGTTACATGTAGAACCTACAGATCCAACAGTACTAGCAGATAATGTGTGGTATCATAAACCAGGTAAGATACCTATTCCTGCAACCATCCTTTCCCAGGATGGCAAATAGCATGTATCTTACCCGAGGGGCGAGAACTCCCCCTATTGGTACCAATAACCCTTCTGTCTTTTCGCCCATGTGTTCTGGCTGCGGGCACCAGAGTCAACTGGATACAGACATACATTCGTGTGACCGATGTGTTGGCTTATTGAATATACCCTGAACTTCATACCAATGATGACTACTAACCGGACATGTGTGGCTAATAATTGAAAGAACAAAACTATAGGACAAACCTTAAGGACAAGCCTTAAGGCACACTGGACAGACGATAGGTTGTATGAATGTAAAGGTCACTTATCCTTGCTAAGGGAACATCGTGGAAGATTCTGAACACGTAGATTGTACGACGAGGGACCCTGAAGGGGTGGATTGTTGAGAAAAATAGGAGAATGTCCGGGCCCCTCGGATGTTCAGAATCTTGCCGAGCATTTGCTGTAAATATCCTCAGGTGTTCCTTGTTACTACTTAATGTAAGTTTTGTATGGTCACCCAGGTGTCCAGGGTTGTGGACTTAAGTATAAAAGACTGACAGCTCTGATCCACAGCGCTTCTCAGGACTGTCAGAGAAGCTCCTAGTATAGTTGCTCCTAGATCTGAATAAAACCCGTTCATTTTTCTATACCCGCGGCTCCCGAACCTTTTTTTTCTATTACCTAGCTCACAGGCCTGTGTGTGGAGGGTCTGTAACCCAATCTGTGCAACAGACCCAAGGGTTCTGTAAGCCCCAGCTTTATACCCCAAAACCACCATTGATAAGGCTCCTATTGGGTGCTAGTAATGTGTACATTTTCTCTGGGCCTCGCTACAGCCCCTAGGACAGGTGTAAATGCTCCCACTTTACTGAACAACTGTGGGCTTTGTGCTCCCTGACATGGTCATGGAAGGCAACACATAGTCAAAGCTCTTGGCCCAAAATCACACCTGGTGTGATTAGAGCCCCTGGAGCCTCATTCACCTCTTGTAAGGAAAATGAAATGTACAAGTGTTCAGGCTCCCTCAGAGGTTTGGAATCTTGCCAAGCGTGACCTAGCTTGTTTGATGTAAATGTTAACTGTGCACGTGTGCCCAGGTGTTCTTTGGCTATTCTCTGATGTGGATTGCGTGGGAACCCAGGTGTTCATGGGTTATCTGACACACACCCACCTGTCCTGGGTTATCAGACTTAAGTATAAAGAATTAACAGCTCTGATCCACAGTGCCCCCCCCAAACCCCACACCCGGGATGCCCCAGGGGGCCACTGCTTCTGGCTGTTGCTGCAAGCTTTTGCTGTCAGGGCCCCTGGGAGGCCACCAGGCCACTGCTGTTGGAGGCTGCTGTAAGTGGCTGCTGCTGCTGCTGAGGAAGCTGAGGGCTGAGCTGGCACTGGAGTGAAGCATGTCAACCTTGCCAATGGTTCCCAGGATCTCTCCAATTACGTAACTCACAACCTACATATGAGGGGTCTGTGAACCAGTGAAGTCTGAATGACATACAAGGGGTTTGTGACCCAGTCTGAATGAGTTTGAAGGGTCTGTGAGCCCTAGCCTGACACCCCTGTAGCTCAGCCCCTGTATCTCACTTGAGTCCTGAAGCTCAGTGCATGTAAGGAATACCCGTGAGCCTGGTAAACACCTTCCACTTCAAGATCCTGAAGCAGGAGCTGCAGTTGGGCCTGGCTCTTCTCTCAGTCCTTGAACCTGGAGCAGGGCAGGGCTTGGTGTTGGGACCCTTCTACACATCCCGAGGACATGATTGCCAGGCCAGTGATGGGAAGGGGATGAGCCAATAGAAGCAGTGAGTGCCGGCTTGGAGGCTGTGGGCCTCATGCACACTGGCAGGCTCCCATGACAATTTCCATACAAACTCAGGTTCTACATGGACTGGGGGGAAGGCACTGGCACCCTCCCCCACCTTTGGGCCTGTGTGGCTCCCCCATCCCAGGAGCCCATCTCCTCACTCCCAGCTCAGCATGCCTGGCAAGGCACAGGCCCTGGGCAAATGCTGCCTCTGGCTGGGCACCGGGGACACATCCAGACCATGCAGCAGGCAGCAGCCAGCAGCCCTGGGCAGTGCCAATACCCTGGCTGTCCTTTCTCCCTCTGCAATTTGTGGTTGTTGCTGCTTCTGCCTAACCTGATGCTGCTCAGGTCTCCACCCCCAGGAGGTGTCGCCAGCTGTGTTAGAGGCCCGTACACATCCAAGGCCCCGAGTGGACAACAGTCTTAAGCAGCCGAGGCTACAATGCACCTTACTCATGGGTCACTTACCAGCAGCTTTGCTTCCCAGGGACTCGCTGCTGAAGTGCCTGAGTTTGGAGATCAGCAGTCTAGAGATTTACAGCACTTACTAGTCAGAAGAGGAAGCAGTAAAGTGCCTGCCAGAGCAGCTGCAAAAACGAAGACATCTGTTTCCCGCATCCCCAGGCTGAGCGTCCCCAGACCCTGCCGCTGGCGGGCCCTCCTCTCCTGCCCAAGTCACCCCCGTACAGCAGGCAGGAGGGAGACAGGGTGCACTTAACGCAGTTTCGTCTGAGAAGGCCTCCTCTTTCCTAGTTCCTGAAATGATGTAGATTATGCCAGTGTCCTGGGGAGTTTATCATGAAACAGTCTGAGAGGAGCAGGGTGCCCAGGAAGCCAGGTCTTCAACAGCAGCCATGACCTTGCAGGCTTCGGCCACGCCTGTCCTTTGTGCTCAGGTGTCTCCGGCTTCACCTCTGCCGTGTGCTTGTTGTCGAACTTGGGCTACGTATTAAATTCTCTAGGTCTCAGTGTTTCACTTGACAGCATTTAGTGAGGGAACTTCTGTAAACTGTAGGGCGCCAGGCCTCCCTTGCCATGGCCAGTTCCCTTTCCTTCCTGGCTTTGCCTTCTGTAAGCCTTCTTTGGCTTTCTTGTAAGGCCAAAGGCCTCGAAAAACCTGAAGTACTAAAGTATAATCTGGGGGTGGGCAGGGCTCTGAAAAGCAGAGAAACACTGATTTGGGGACGTCAGCGGCTATTCAGCTCTGTTAATCTCTGTTACCCGGTTTTCTGAAGCTCGGATGAGCGGCAGGTGCAGGGCATCCTCCGCAGCAGGAAAGGCAGTGAGTACAGAGCCGCGCAGAGGTGTGAGCGAGCAGGTGCTGAACTCTTGACACGATCTAGGCTCCCCTCCTACGTACTTACCACAGCGTCTCATTTTAGTGTTTGCAATAACGCTGTGAGGTGTTACGATCGCCTTTGTCTGCATATAAGGAAAGTTCAGCCCAGTGAGGGTAGGTAATTTGCCCAGGGTCTCACAGCAAGTAGATGCTAGAACCTGGGGTCTCTGGTTCCCAGAGCCTAATCCCCAGCCCACTGAAGACAAAGCCAAGTCACAAAGGACTGAATGTTAAGATGGGAAAAGCACTGGTACGTTTTCAGAGACAGAAGTCATTGTCAAGGGAGAGAGAGTCAAGATACAGCTCCAGGGTCTTAGCACCTTTCTAAAGACCAATCGAAATCTGTACAAGGAAGGTGCCTGACATGCTTCACAGCACTGCAGGTCATTCATTTACTTGACAAACACTATGGAACATGTCCCTTGTGCCAGACACTGAGCCGCAGGACAGGGTGAGATATATCAGTATGCCTCTCCAGGGGCATTATGTTTTGAGACAGAAATCCGACCATGAAAGGAATTCTCCTGGGCCGTGGGAGGTACAGGTTGTTTGGGGAACCGCAGGGGAGGGTCGACCCTGTAAATCCATGACAGGGGCTATGCACGGAGCCAGTTACGAAAAGCAACTCTTGCTAACTCTGAGTCGAAAGGCCGATAGCCTGGACCTCCCCAGGCCTTGTCCACCCCACGTCAGCCAGGTGACTAACATCAGGAATTGACACAATCTTTTTGAGTGAAATGACTGATAAACGGGGCCACCTGGAGAGGCTGAAGGCTTCAATCAGTACTTGGAGTCCTGTGATCTGGAATGAGTGAAAAACTCCTGGGCCCACCTGAATCACCCAGGAAGTAGCTGGTTGGTATCATTTCCTGCCAGACAGGGCAGGCCCAGAAGCCCAGGGCAGCACCTCAGACAAGAGCACTGTCTCATCCAGAGGCCTGGGGGTGTGGCTGGAGATGGGCAGGTTTGAAACTGAGGGTCAGTGGTGTCAAAGGAGTAAGAGAGCAGGCGTGGCTCTCTGCTCCCAGCACCCACCACACCAGGTGCTGGGCAGGCGGCCACCGTCACCCTGTCTGGGGTGCAGAGGTGGTGTGCTCACCTGCTGGAGCCCAAATCTGCACCTCCTCCCCTGCCCAGTCCCAGGCTGTAATGCAGCCATGAGTGTGCTTGTGCTTGAAATCAATCTCTTTTATCAGAAAGGTAGATGTCACAAATGCAGAACTTAGTTACGAGTTACACGTAGCTTGTGAGAAATTCATAAGATGACTCACGCATGATCACAGCACACCAGCATAATTGATGCTGAGGTGGAGGATTATTTTCTGGAATGGGGGGAAGCATTGTGTTCTTCTGGGGTTCTGCTCAAAGCCAGGCTCCCTTGGAGCTTGTCCAGGGCAAGAGTCAGAGTTCAAGGGTGGAAGTGGAGAGCCTTTAGTGTCCTTATCTGTATTTCAGTTTAGACTTCATTAAACAGACTCATTAAAAGCAACTTGAGGGCCGGCCTGGTGGCGCACTGGTACGGTGCGCCGCTTGAGAGCGCCGTGGCGCTCCCGCCGAGGGTTCGGATCCCACATACAGACCGGTTCCTGCTCACTGGCTGAGCGAGGTGCGGGTGCGGCGCCGAGGTTTGCAATCCCGTTGCCGGTCCGGTACGGGCGACACTGAGGGTTGCGATCCGTTGCCGGACACGAAAAAAGAGACAAAAAGACAAAAAAAAAAAGCAACTTGACATCCAAATGCAGAAAAGGAGTAAAACAGGCAATCCTAAATGGTAGGTAATACAAAGAATTGGGATTTTTGTCTTTGGCATATAGTGTGGTTATATTCTGGAAATTTAAAACATTTCAAAGAAATAACTGTAGTCCTGTGAAGATCCTGGAAATTGTCCAACTTTACCATCTTGCCCCAGTCCTCAACTGCTTCCTTTCCCCTGTCATGCGTATTAACTACGGGCTCACATTTTCAACTTTTAAAGAGTATTTCAATGATTCCCCCCCTAAAAAAAGAAAGAAAAAGAAAAATCTTGAAAATGAACTCTGGAGCTGTAATTTGGTGTCCGGCCACCAGGTGGCAGAGGCGCCTACGTCGCAGGCTCCGGCTCCAGCTCCGGGCAGGGTTTGCAGGGCCGCAAGCTGCTCAGACTTCCAGCGTCCTCACGAGGAAGCCGAGGCCCGCACAGCGGAGCCACTTACTCAGTCACGTGGCTCAGGGAGCCACTGGGACGCAGACCTGGCGGCCTGCTGAGCCTCAGGAAGACAGCGCCAACCCAGACGCCCCTGCTGCTGCGCCCAACGTGCACTGGCATCTGCATTTTTAAATGTCAAATATGGGCCTGTACCCAAAGCTTTATGACAAGTCTCTAAAATGTCTTATCCTTTCCTCTGCCACCCTCACGGCCCTCGGTGACACATTTCTGTGTACAACATTGCATCAGCTGAGGGGATCTCAACTATCTTTCTACATCAAACCAAGTCAATGGTGAAACGTTATGTTGTCTGGAATAATTTTTAACGTAACTAACTTTTTCTAAAGTTGTCTTACGCACAAGGTCCCCTTCCATGCTTAGGACACGGGGAACACCTGCGGCACGGTCCTCTGCGGGGGACCTGGGACAGCTGGGGTGTTTATTCCCAAGGGGCCGACTCTGAGCAGCCCGCAAACCAGCTCCCAGTCACGCAGGAGTAATGACGGCCAAGGGACCGCAGGCCTGAGGGTCGTCACAAACTCCCCAGACCTCAGACCGCGGCCGCTGGGGGCACCTGTGTGGCCCTGGATCCCGCCCCTACCCCGCCTCAGGCTCCTCCTGACCTGAGGTGCCGGCGTCTGAGTCCTGAGCTGCATGCAGTGGCCTATTTTTGGTACCTGTGCATGGAGATTGAGGCCACAGGGCTCAGCAAAAAGACCTTTATCCCCTGAATGACCTTCCATTGGAGGCGCTAGAGACCTCCTAGAATATTCCAGGTGTATTTGGTGCATGGGATGGTATTTGACCAATGAGCATGCTCTAAAAGAGACCAACTGAGCATGTGCAGGACTAGGTTACATACCTGGGAACCAGCCCCTTAGTTGGACATTCATAGAGAGCGTGAGTATGTGTTAGTGAAACGGTTAAAGCTGAATCCAGGGAGAAGGTGGGCTGCGGCTCACTCTCTGGGGCCAGCCCATGCTCTGCCTGTGGAGCGTGTATTTCTTTCTTTTTGTATCAAACTTGCCTGTTTGTTCACAGACAGTGGCTGCTGTGCACTCTAGAGCCAGCCTGAGCTTTGTGGCTGTGTACTACTTTTGGATTAAATCTAGTGTGGACCTGCTCAGTGTGTGGAGCTAGGCTGCACTCTCTGTGAAATCTGTGTCTCTTGTTTGCTGTATTAAACCTGTTTTCACTTTCCACTGTGACTCTGCTCTTGAATTCTTTCCTGTGGTGGAGTCAAGAACCTGGCGAGAGGATAGGGTGGGCTGAATCCAGCTATCCAGCCTCCCCAGACCCTCTCCTCCACCACCAGGCCCACCACGGCACCTGCTGTGGCCTGGGCAACCGGGAAGCCTCAGTAGGAGATTGTGGTCATATGAGGGCCACTGCAGCTCATGTAACCCCAATCCACCAGTGTCGCATGCTGGGTGCATGGCGCCTGGCTCCCACGAGTTGCCGGCCAGTTGTTTTGCAGCATTTCCCCCAGGAGGGCTGAGGTGAACACTGGGCTGTGCCCGCTGGTGCTGGATGAGCGGAGGGGACACCGAGCCAGAGAAAAGGGGGTCCTTGCAAGATCTGCTCAGGAACCAAGGACTCACAACCCCGAGAACTGGCCCATGCTGGGGTGGACGCTGACTGGCAGCCCAAATCCACCTTCCCTGCCAGTGGCACTGGCGGAGCAGTGACCCCGCCCGGGCGCAGAGACCTGCAGGGTGGATCCCATAGGAGAGTGTGACAGCCTCCTCCCTCCGGGTTGGCAGCTCGCAGAGGACTCACAGGGCCAGCTGGCGGGCCCTTCCCGGGGCCGGAGTGGTTCTTAGAGAAGCAACACACACTCGCATCCCATAGGAGAGTGTGACAGCCTCCTCCCTCCAGGTTGGCAGCTCGCAGAGGACTCACGGGGCCAGCTGGCGGGCCCTTCCCGGGGCCGGAGTGGTTCTTAGAGAAGCAACACACACTCGCGCTGGAAGGGCATGTGCACCCACCTGCCCCTGGGCAGAGTGTGCTGTCCCCTGCCTAGGAATGCCAGAAACAGGCATGGAGGAAGGGACCTCATCTGACGCGCCCATGGTGGAGGGTTGAAGGAAGGAATGCATTTGTGGTTTGGGGAAGGAATCTCTCTGGGGCATTCCCTCTGACCACCGTGTTCTGCATTTTAACCCTCGTCCAGCCCTTGCCTCAAGTAGCCCCCCTCTGCAGTCACTGCGCTCAGGGCCTTTTCCTGGATGTTCCTTTGCCATCTTACCTTAAAAACAATGCCTTAAAAGGGAGACTGCTGAGATTTCTGCAAGACCAGTTTCATCTCAAATTTCTTGCCTGTAAAAACGAGGGAAAACAGGCCCCCCTTAATGGGTAGGAGCCGACACAGTGACTTGTTTTGGTAACTCCAGATTGCTCTTTAGCAAATGTTAGATATCCTCTACCAGCTGGGAGCACTGCTGTCCGGAGACCACAGCTTGAGGTCAGGAGGGAAGAGAAAAGGAGAGACAGCCACCGTGAATGGCTATGATGTCATCTAAACATCTGAGCTCCTGTTCTTATCAGCTCCAGACCTCAAAGTTTACGGTGCTGCAGGGACTTTTCTTTAAACATTTTAGTGCAGAGGGTAGAATTTTCTGAGTGATGGCCGGTTGAAGAGGGCCCAAGCAGGAAAGGAAATTTAAATTCCAGTCCACTAAGCAGCGTTTTGCAAAGAAGCCCCCTTTCCCAACTGGCTTGCTTTCAGGAGTGGCCTCCTCAAACCTGCTGAAGGCTGGTCTTCCAGCTAGGCATTGATGGTGGTCGTGGGTCTCCAGGGCATTCCTTCCACAGCCCTGGGGAGGGCCCTAGCCATGTGTTTCTAGGGTCACAGCATTTAAAAACATTGCAAAAGTAAGGTTTTTTTTTTGTTTGTTTGTTTTTTGGCATTCTTTAAAGAGTTTACTGTCCTTAGAAATTGTAAAAGTCCCAAGCTCCACAAAACCTGGATCTGAGCCTATTCTTGTTTTAAGTGAGGCATACAGATCAGTGGTTGCAACCCAAAGATAATTAATTAAGAGACAGGAAGAGAGCCATTCAAACTCCTTTATTTCTTCATTTTTTAAAATCAAGTAAGAAAATCACACATTACTAAGACTTTCTGCACAGACTGATCCCAAATAATTTTTATCTTTGTATGAAAAATGAGATTGAATTCTAAGCTCTTTTCTGGCCTTAAAAATTCTGATATTCTGGTAATAATGAGGACTAAGAATTACCTTACCGTTGGTGTAGGCAGAGGAGTTAAAAGACAGGTAGTAAACTCCTACTGACTCAAAAAGTTGTGCAATGGGCCTTTGTTTACCACTGAATATTCTAGATAGCTGGGAGTTGCTCAGCACAAGTAGGAGATAAAGTGGGCAAAAGGATCCAGGATAAAGAGGATAAGTAGACCAGAGACTTGGGTAGCACTAGGGGCACTCTGCAAGTAAATATTCACCACAAAAAGAAACAGTGCAACCTAAAGGGACAGGTAGAGATGCCAATCAAACAGCCCAGATGGGAAGTCATACATCACTCCCAGAATCTGCAAGAGGAAGANTAGGCTGCACTCTCTGTGAAATCTGTGTCTCTTGTTTGCTGTATTAAACCTGTTTTCACTTTCCACTGTGACTCTGCTCTTGAATTCTTTCCTGTGGTGGAGTCAAGAACCTGGCGAGAGGATAGGGTGGGCTGAATCCAGCTATCCAGCCTCCCCAGACCCTCTCCTCCACCACCAGGCCCACCACGGCACCTGCTGTGGCCTGGGCAACCGGGAAGCCTCAGTAGGAGATTGTGGTCATATGAGGGCCACTGCAGCTCATGTAACCCCAATCCACCAGTGTCGCATGCTGGGTGCATGGCGCCTGGCTCCCACGAGTTGCCGGCCAGTTGTTTTGCAGCATTTCCCCCAGGAGGGCTGAGGTGAACACTGGGCTGTGCCCGCTGGTGCTGGATGAGCGGAGGGGACACCGAGCCAGAGAAAAGGGGGTCCTTGCAAGATCTGCTCAGGAACCAAGGACTCACAACCCCGAGAACTGGCCCATGCTGGGGTGGACGCTGACTGGCAGCCCAAATCCACCTTCCCTGCCAGTGGCACTGGCGGAGCAGTGACCCCGCCCGGGCGCAGAGACCTGCAGGGTGGGTCCCATAGGAGAGTGTGACAGCCTCCTCCCTCCGGGTTGGCAGCTCGCAGAGGACTCACAGGGCCAGCTGGCGGGCCCTTCCCGGGGCCGGAGTGGTTCTTAGAGAAGCAACACACACTCGCGCTGGAAGGGCATGTGCACCCACCTGCCCCTGGGCAGAGTGTGCTGTCCCCTGCCTAGGAATGCCAGAAACAGGCATGGAGGAAGGGACCTCATCTGACGCGCCCATGGTGGAGGGTTGAAGGAAGGAATGCATTTGTGGTTTGGGGAAGGAATCTCTCTGGGGCATTCCCTCTGACCACCGTGTTCTGCATTTTAACCCTCGTCCAGCCCTTGCCTCAAGTAGCCCCCCTCTGCAGTCACTGCGCTCAGGGCCTTTTCCTGGATGTTCCTTTGCCATCTTACCTTAAAAACAATGCCTTAAAAGGGAGACTGCTGAGATTTCTGCAAGACCAGTTTCATCTCAAATTTCTTGCCTGTAAAAACGAGGGAAAACAGGCCCCCCTTAATGGGTAGGAGCCGACACAGTGACTTGTTTTGGTAACTCCAGATTGCTCTTTAGCAAATGTTAGATATCCTCTACCAGCTGGGAGCACTGCTGTCCGGAGACCACAGCTTGAGGTCAGGAGGGAAGAGAAAAGGAGAGACAGCCACCGTGAATGGCTATGATGTCATCTAAACATCTGAGCTCCTGTTCTTATCAGCTCCAGACCTCAAAGTTTACGGTGCTGCAGGGACTTTTCTTTAAACATTTTAGTGCAGAGGGTAGAATTTTCTGAGTGATGGCCGGTTGAAGAGGGCCCAAGCAGGAAAGGAAATTTAAATTCCAGTCCACTAAGCAGCGTTTTGCAAAGAAGCCCCCTTTCCCAACTGGCTTGCTTTCAGGAGTGGCCTCCTCAAACCTGCTGAAGGCTGGTCTTCCAGCTAGGCATTGATGGTGGTCGTGGGTCTCCAGGGCATTCCTTCCACAGCCCTGGGGAGGGCCCTAGCCATGTGTTTCTAGGGTCACAGCATTTAAAAACATTGCAAAAGTAAGGGTTTTTTTTTGTTTGTTTGTTTTTTGGCATTCTTTAAAGAGTTTACTGTCCTTAGAAATTGTAAAAGTCCCAAGCTCCACAAAACCTGGATCTGAGCCTATTCTTGTTTTAAGTGAGGCATACAGATCAGTGGTTGCAACCCAAAGATAATTAATTAAGAGACAGGAAGAGAGCCATTCAAACTCCTTTATTTCTTCATTTTTTAAAATCAAGTAAGAAAATCACACATTACTAAGACTTTCTGCACAGACTGATCCCAGCCCTCCCTCAGCGTGCACGTCCGAGGAGCACCCCATAGTACAGGGTGGGGGCAGGGGTGCTCCCCGGCTACTCGCTTTCAGCATTTGTTGTATGTATTTAGTTCACGTGTGAGGAGCATATTCAGTCCTACTGCTTGCACTCAAACACCAGTTGGAGTGAGAGCAAAAACATACATTTTTAAAGTTAAAATAGTTTTAAAATATTGTTTATTTTATTTTTACCACACCCTTTAAAACTTTTACAATTTCTGTAGTAAAGCATATTAGTGCACTAGTTGTGCATATATATAGGTGCGTGTAAAATCAATAAATTCTTTGGGTGGGTGCCTTATAAAAAGTCTGATAGGGGCGCACCATCAAAAATCTGGAAGTTGGGGCCGGCCCGGTGGCGCACTGCTGTAGTGCGCCGCTTGGGAGGCGCGGCGGCGCTCCCGCCAAGGGTTCGGATCCCACATACAGACCGGTTCCCGCTCACTGGCTGAGCGAGGCGCGGGAGCAACGCCGAGGGTTGCGATCCGATTGCTGGTCCCGGTCCGGTACGGGGGCGACACTGAGGGTTGCGATCCGTTGCCGGACATGGAAAAAGACAAAAAGGAAAAAAAAAAAAATCTGGAAGTTATAGCTTTAAAGTATTGTATTAAGAATACCATCCCCATGCGGTAGAAAGGGAACCAGGACAGAAAAAGGGGGCTACCTGGCCTAACTTCCCCATAGACATGTCTAAATAATAATAATTCTTTAAATGAATGTAATGCTGGCCTTTAGGTTTCATTTGGATTCACAGGCTACTCTTTTAAAATGTAAAGCTCTCTGGGAAAGGGGTCACAGACCGAGCCTGCAGTGGGTCATTCACACTTTAGTGTGAGATATGCCAGTCACTTCTTTGTGTACCCGCAGTCAGGTACCATGGAAATGAAAGACTGGAAAGAGAGACAGGAAAGGAATCATAAGAAGTTATTGATTTGGGGTGTGGGGGACTTGACCTGAAAGTTCAGTTTCAGTGGGACCCCTGTGGGCATGCCAGTTTGGGGGGGCTGTATGGCACCAAATGAGGAAAGAGTTGAGAAAGAGGAAGGAGAAAGAGTTGAGAAAGAGCTCTGAGGACCAGGTGTCTCCCCACTTTCCATGGTGTCCACTCTGCACTCCCCATCCACCCTGCACCCCAGACCACCTGGGTGCGTCCTGTTCCATATATTCTGTTTTGTTATCTCCATGAGCACATGAAATACACTGGAAATGTTGATTCTAGAAAGGGCATGACTTCTGCCTTTCAGACAAATGGATGTTTCTGGAAGCAGCATAGAGAGACTACGTCAGACTCCACACTCTGACTTTGAGTTTGGAAATACGGCTGTTTTAGTCTTTGGGATTTTTTTTTTTTTTTTTTTTTTTTT
>NW_007735840.1:25746-30256 GCF_000696425.1 Galeopterus variegatus
TTTTTTTTTTTTTTTTTTTTTTTTGGATCTTCTGATGAATGCACGTCCTGAGTCAGAGAACTCCAGAATATTAGAGCCAAAGAGGCATTTAGAAAACACATGAAGCTTTATTTCACAGACACAGAGACAGAGTCAGACAGACCACAGTGAGTGAGATGCACCTGGGGTGAGACTATGCTGGCAATTCCCATGCCGCCTTTTATTCCTTGTTAGGGTCTCAGGCGAGATCTTTAGATTCCCAACCCTCTGTTTCCCCCCGCTCCCCAGAAAACTGTTTTGGGATTATTTGTATTTCATGAGATAGCTTATATGCAAACACTTGCCCTGGTGTGCACACATAATTATATTAATGCTATATAAATGCTACACCCCACCCCACCCCCTTGACTTGGCCTAAATCTTGAGGTAATTGTATGTAGTCTTAGCTGTAAAAAGAAGTGGGGGGCATTTATGTGTTTATAGAATTTTACTGTAACAAGAGCCAGTTTCCATTCTGTCCTTAGAAGTAGTATATAACTTTCACTTTCCCCCTCTTTTTACATTGCAAATATTTAAAGAGTTTGGAATAAGAGACAAATTTATCCAAAGTTGGTCCTTGAAGCCAAGCCTCTTTTATAAATTTCTGCACTTACAAAGAATTGGAGCTTTTTACTTAGTTCTTAGAAAAAGTGGGCTGTGCCAGGGAGACAGTGAGCCCAGGGCAGTGAATATAGGGACTCTCATGTCGCACCTCGTCCTTGCTCACGGGGACCAGCTGAGTGGCAGGTGAAGGTGCTGGGGCCACCCTCAGGAGCACGGTCAGCCTCCATTCAAGCAGACACACCCAGCTCCAAAACACGGCCCGAGTCCTGGTCTGTTGTTGCAACTGAGTTCTATTTATTTAAGTGACTGTGTGTGTAATTTTTTTTTAAAGATAGAGTTTATTTTTTATTATAAAAGCAAAAATAACTCCCCAGGAATCTTAATCTTTGTGCTCCAAGGAAAGACAGGATACAAAATTCCAAGTGTCTGACTTTGGTCCTGTCCCCATCACCTGAGAAAGGAGGGGAGGAGAGAGTCGAAGCACTCAAGCAATTCTGTGAAACAGAAAGACCGAGAAGCCCACAACATGATTAAACACGAAACTAATGCTTTCCTTTGTAAAAGTGTTTAGTATGTGGAAGGGCCTGTTTTAGGGACACACTAGTCACACGATACCCAGGTCAGGAAGCTGCTGGAGTTGACCAGGGACACCCCCTTCCCGCCTGTGTGCAGGCGCGTCTGTTGGCCAGAGCCACTGGGCTGGGGGACTGTGCGGCTGGGGTATGTCCTGCCAGTTCGCTGCCACGTGTGCCCCTGCAGAGCGGCGGGCAGGACATGGGCCTGCACTGCAGGGGGAGAAGCAGCCCTGGGCGGCTGGCCTTGCTGCCCACTGTCCTGTCCTGCTCGGAAGGTCCCTATGCCCACGTGTGACTCCCAGGGACCAGACACTTTTCTGGGGGGGAGGGGGAGGAATTGGTAAAGGGACACGAAAATCATCTATGTTGTATATTGATAAATTAAAAAATATATATAAGTTTCCATTTCTCTAACAACCAATAAATAAAACACACACACATAAACCCACACAACACATATGTACACACTTCTTTTGTTTTTACGTTTAATTATGAAAGTGCTGCCCTGCTGTGTGTGGTAAGGGGGGGGACAAGCAGTAAGGACTCTGTGTCCTCTAAGGTGTGCTCTCTGTTGCCCGGGCTCGGGCGGCATCTCCAGACCAGGGCACGTGGCCCGAGCATGGGAAGCAGCGCGGGAGAGACCCCAGGCTTCTCCTGCCTGACCCCAGCTCTCCTGCCTCCTCGTTCAAACGCACAATAGAAAGCTGGCTGGAAGCTTTTAAGAAACGGAGCTTCCCACCAGGAGGGCAACCCCTAACCCAAGCCCAGGACAAGTGAGCCAGTCACCCTCGGGGCCGCCTGTACTGCACAACATGTCCCTGTCTGGACAGCCATGTCTGCTGGGCCAACAGACCCCATTACTTAGGGCAGTGGTGGACCCCAGCCCCGCACTAACATGCTGGAAAGCTTCAGTGAAGGGGAAGAATGAGGTGGCTGTGGAGAAGTGAAGAGCTTGAGCCCCTATCCTGGCCAAAAAAGCAAGAATTATTAATTGGGCACAAGGAACAAAAAAGAGCTTGATGTCCCACCCTCTGAGTTACCGCTCTCAGGACAGTTGGAGGGGTGGGGGGGGATAGAGAACTCGGAGGGGGTGACGCCGGGAGTCTGGTCCACTAGTCTTGTGTTGGAAAGGCGCAGCCCTAGCTTTGTTGAGAAGACGCATGCAGAGGAGGGCTTCTGTCGCCAAGAAGGGGTCATTGTTGGCAGAGAGGCAGCTGTTTTCCAAGTAACCCTCCTTCCCCGGGACAGTCGGGGGATGAGCATGCTGGTGCCAGGGCTGGCCACGCTGGCAGAATACACACCTGTGGGATGGTCCCAGTGCCCCTGGCTTCTTCCCCTCTCTGTGGCCTTGACGTTGAGGTTGGGAGGGCCTCCTGCTCCATTCCAGTTCCCAGGAGTGGGCTGACGACCAAGGGATGCTGTCACTCCGAAGTCTTCATGTACACGATACAGAATGACATGGGCCACCAGACATGATCTCCCATGTTGACTCCTTCATAGGTCCCATCTGGAATTCCTCTGGGTAGGCATGGCCTTGGCATGCGACCCGCGATCCTGAGAACAGCGTATAAGCAGGCCTGGCAGGGAGCCTCCACGATGTCCCTGCCACAGGCTCAGTGCACCCCGCACCATGCCCGGAGAAGCCACTGGAAGACTAGCTGAAGGGGTGCCTGTCTGTCCCCGTGAGCAGACACTCCCACTCCATTCCCAGTCAGAGGGTGGGGTGCTCACAACATCCACGACCTGTTTAGGGTGCCTTAAATTGCTCACTGCAGGCTTTCAGGTGTACGAAGACTGCACATAACACCAGCCTGGTGGGGTCCTTGCAGAAAGGGTCTGAAACATGTCAGCAGGGACGAGATGCATGTCACTGTGGGAGCTATCTGCATGCCACTCGGGCTCTTGACACCCTGGGCTCACTGTTGAGGTATGGGTCTGCGGTGTAGTCGTCCTCAGTACCGTCACCCAGACGGCGTGGCAGGGTGCTCTCACCTGAGGCAGGGACTGGTACACCTGCTTGATGCCTTTGTGCAGTTGGGGACCCACTGAGGGCCATGCTGGAGGGGTGGGCCGGGCACTCTGTGTCCTCTCTGATGCTCGGCTCAGCTCCCAGTCTTGAGGCTGCAGGTGGTCTTCCTAAATGTATGCTGTCCCCCTTCTTATTGGGGTCACCTAGCTCTGTTTTGTATTCACTAAGATATGTCCTGACTGTCTTTCCCATGCTGCGAGATTTCGCAGGCACTGCCCAGGTCCCCGACCTGCTCCAGCTGTCCTGTTTCTTGGGAGGATTGTGCGGCTTTAGGTTCCTGCCATCACAAGTTCATGCCCGGGGTTCGGGCCCCGCCTTGCCCAGAGATTCTCTTGTAAAGGATCAACACCCTTGGGAGAGTCACAAGCCACCAGCGCCCATCATGAGTGAGTTTATCTGACAGCAGCAGGCGAGTAAACTGAACCCCAGGTCTGGGGATGCTTTCTGGTGGCAGTGGCAGGTACAGAGAGTCGTCAGGTCTAGGAAACAAGTTGTACCACCACTCCAGGAGCTGTGGGGAGTACAGCTAAGAGGGGAGAGCTGGCATTTTTCTGTTTTCCTCCATTTTGTATTTTATACTGTGGTTCTTATAAACCATTTTAAATTGGGTGGGGGGTGTGTGGAAAGTGAGGGATGAGATGGATTTGCAGACAAACCATTTTTCCCCTCTAATCAGTACCAGCCACAGGAGGGGGTGCTTCACTTAGAATGACCTCCAGGTTCATCCATGTTACAAACGGCAGAATTTCCTTCTTTTTAAGGTTGAATAGTGTCCCATTGTGTATATATACCACATTTCGTTTATCCATTTATTAGCTGATGGATATTTAGATTGTTTCCATATCCTGGCCATTGTGACTAATGCTTCAATGAACATGGGAGTGCAGATGTCTCTTCAACATACTGATTTCGTTTGCTTTGGATATGAACATATTCAACAGTGGGGTTGCTGGGTCATGTGACGTGTCTGGCTCTGTTCTTTTTGCTCAAGATTCTTTGGACTATTTGTGTTAGTCTCCTTCTGTTGCTTATAACAGAATAGCTGAAACTGAGTAATTTATAAGGAAATGAAATTTATTTCTTACAGTTTTGGAGACTGAGAAGTCCAAAGCCCAGGGAACACATCTGTTGAAGGCTTTCTTCCAGTGGGGTTCACTACAGAGTCCTGTGTCGATCAGGCTAACATATGGTGAAGGAAGGCTGAGCAAGAGAGAGCTAAGCTTCTCACTGACTCTCCTTATAAAGCCATTGTAGCCACGCCTATGACCACCTGTTAAACCATCAATGGATTAATCCATTCATGAGGGCACAGTCCTGGTAGTCT
>NW_007735840.1:30408-39406 GCF_000696425.1 Galeopterus variegatus
TCTGTTGAAGGCTTTCTTCCAGTGGGGTTCACTACAGAGTCCTGTGTCGATCAGGCTAACATATGGTGAAGGAAGGCTGAGCAAGAGAGAGCTAAGCTTCTCACTGACTCTCCTTATAAAGCCATTGTAGCCACGCCCATGACCACCTGTTAAACCATCAATGGATTAATCCATTCATGAGGGCACAGTCCTGGTAGTCTAATCACCTCCTAAAGGCCCTACCTTTAAATTACCATAATAAGATTTCCCACCCTTGTAACACTGTTACAGTGGAGATTAAGTTTCCAACACATGCACTTTTGGGGGGCACATTTAACCCCTAGCACTAGGTTTTTTGTAGTTCCATATGAATTTTAGGATTGTTTTCTCTGTTTCTGTGAAACATCCAATGGAATTTTGGTAAGGATTGCATTGACTATGTAGATTGCTAAGTTTAACAATATTAATTCTTCCAATCCATGAACATGGGATATTTTCCCACTTATTAATGTATTACATTTCTTTCTTGAATGTATTATAGTTTTCAGTGTACAGGTATTTCACCTCCTTGGTTAAATTTACTCTTTAGATTTGCAGAAAAGTTGCAAAGAGATTGCAGGGTTCTCACATACCCTTAACCCAGTTTCCCCTAATGTTAAATTTTACTGTTAACTTGCTGTGGTACATTTGGCACAACTAAGAAACAAGTTGATGTGTTACTGTTAAATAGTTTTTATGCCTTATTCTCATTTTGTTAGTTTTCTCCTAACATGTCTTACCTGTTTCAAGATCCCACAGTACATTTAATCTTCATGTCTCCTTGGGTTCCTCTTGGCTGTGACAGTTTCTCATACTTTGTTTTTGATGACTGCTAAAATTTGAATGTTTGTCCTCTCCAAAACTCATGTTGAAATTTAATTGCCATTGTAACAGCATTAAGGGGTGGGGCCTTTAATTAGGCCACGAGGGCTCTGCCCTCATGAGTGGGATCGATGCCATCATAAAAGGTGGAGTTTGGCCCCTTTCTCTCTGTCTTTGCCAGCATGGGATGATGCAGCAAGAAGACCCTTGCCAGGTGCCCATGTCTTGATATTGGAGCTCCCAGCCTCCAGAATTGCAAGCCAATAAATTTCTGTTCACTGTAAATTACCCACTCTGTGGTATTCTGTTATAGCAGTACAAAATGGACTAAGACAGTGACCTTAACGTTTTGAGGAGGACAATCAGGAATTTTGTAGAAGGCCCTACAATTTGGGTTTGTCTAAAGTTTTTATCATGGCTAGACTGCAGGGATACATTTTTGGAAGGAAGACTACAGAAGCAAAATGTGGTTCTCATCACATATATCAAGGAATGTACTACAAACATGACTTCTCACTGTTAATGTTTTTTTTTTTTTTCCTTTTTGTCTTTTTTTTACTGACCGGCAAAAGGATTGCAACCCTCGGTGTTGTGCCCACACCACTCTCAGCCAGTGAGTGGGAACCGGTCTCCACATGGGATCCGAACCCTCAGCGGGAGCGCCGCCGCACTCCCAAGCGGCGCACTCTCCAGTGCGCCACTGGGCCGGCCCTCACTGTTAATGTTTTGACCTTGATCTCCTAGCTGAGGTGTGTTTGTCAGGCTTCTCCACTGTAATTACTCTTTTCCCCCCTTTACATATTGTACCCTTTAGAAGGAAGAATGAAGTCATTATGTGCAGCCCACATTAAGGGGTGGGAAATTATATTCCACCTCCTCAAGGGGCGAATACCTGCATAAATTATTTGTAATTTTTCTGTATTGGAGATTTTTCTCTTCTCCTTCATTCACTAATTCAGTAATTCATGTAAGTATAGACTTGTAGATATTTATTTATACTTTGGGCTCTATTTTCTTGCTTACATTTTCTAGCTTTGGCCATTGGAACTCTTTCAGCTGGCACCTGTGTCCTTTGACACACCCCACTGTCTTGTTTTTTGTTTTTGACTGCTTGTTTCAGCACTTCCTTACTGGTATAGTTTGGATATGTTTGTTCCCCTCAAAGCTAATGTTGAAATCAGATCCCCAGTGTGGCAGTGCTGGGAGGTGTTTAGGTCATGGGGACAGACTCCTCATGAAGATCAATGTCCTCCCCAGGGGGTGGGGGGTGAATGAGCTCTCTCAGGAATGGATTAGTTCTCATGAGCACTGGTTGTTAAATGGAGGCTGGGACCTCCCCCCCATCCCCCCCTCTTGCTTCCTCTCACCATGTGATCTGCTTGCACCTGCCAGCTGCCTGCCACGAGTAGAAGCAGCCTGAGGCCCATGCCAGATGCAGCTGTTCCAGAATCATAATGCAAATAAACCTCTTTTCTTTATAAATTACCCAGTCTCAGGTGTTCTGTTATAGCAACACAAAAACAGACTAAAACACTTACTTTCTAGTACAACAGAATACTCCAGGCTCATATTGTGTATTTTCCATTTGATAAAGATTGAATTGTGTCCCTCAAGTTTTATGTATTAGAAATTTGATCCCCACCATGACTGTTGGGAAGGTGGAAAATCCTATTACGGTAATTGAAAGGTGGGGCCTTGAAGAGGTGATTGGATTGTAAGGACTATGCCTTGTGAATTGATTGGTCCATTCACTGAGCAATACGTTGATAGATTAATGGTGGTCTTGGGGTGGTTCTGATGGTCTTAAAAGGAGCCAAATGAGGTCAGCTCTCTGCTCTGCCACCTTCTGCCACATGAGGCCCCTGCATTGCTGTAAATTCACCATTAAGAAGGCCCTCACCAGATGTGTTCCCTGGACTTTGGACTTCCCAGCCTCTGAAACTGTAAGCAATGAATTTCATTTCTTACAAATTACCCAGTTCTAGGTATTTTGTAATAAGCAACAGAAATGGACCAATACACCACAATCTTGCCTCTGTTACTGCTGCAACCTCTACACCTCCATGAGCACACAACACAGAGTAAGTGCTCACTAAACATTGGTACAATGAGAAATGGTGAAATTTGGAAATTGCCTAAGAGCCTGACAATTGGGATGTGGCCAAAAATGCTTTACAATAATTAAAAATTTATTTCTAAGTATTTTTAATGACACAAGAAATTGTTTGTTTTGGTAGCATTAGGCTCATACAAATCAAAAGTAATATGTAGATGAAAACTATTGGAAAGGAATACACCAAAATGTTCACAACGATTATTGCTGGGGTAGAGAAATTTACAAGTATGTATTTGCTTTAAAATGAATGTGCATTAGTTTCATAGTGAGAAAAAATAGTTATTCTGTTTTTAAGTTGACTTAGAATATTTAAGGTGGAGTCATTGGAAGAAGTATCTCTGGGGGATAGGGAAGCTGGAAGAAAAACCAGGTTGAAAAACAGATTTTAATTAAATTACATTCTAAGTGCTCTGATCAGGAGAATAGATTATAAGTAAATTGTGGTGTATATACCCAATGGACCACTTTCCAATAGTGAAAATTAGTGAAATATAGCAGTGCATATCCACACAGACAAAACTTGCAGGAAAATGTAGGGGGAAGAGAACAGTGCAGGATGCCACTCATCAAACAAAATCAGTGTACGAAGTCAACTGCTCAAACGTCAGATACACACAAGTACTCCTTATTGTTTATGGTACATGAGTATATTGTCAAAGTTTGAAAAATATAGGGAAGTAATAAGTATTAAATTCAGGAACAGTTACATGGGTTGGAGGAAGGGATTGTGATTGAAGAGAGAGGAGCAGAGTTTTGACTTTTTTTAAGCCAGGTAGTGGAGATATGTGTTATCATAGAATTCTTTGCGTCTTTGTGCATGTCTGTAATATTTTATAATAAGAATTTGAAATTCACACATTTTACCCCATAAATATGTACAATTACAATGTGTCAATTTAAAACATATAAATAAATAAAGTAAATGGCAGCTTCTACTTAAATTTACAATCATGGAGAGGACCCTTCTCCCAAATAGAGCACTATTGATAGAAGTTTCAAGTGTTCTGGTCACGGGTATCTTCCTGCAATGTTGTATTTCGACTGTGAGTTCCACAAGGGCTGGAGGCATGATCTGATCATGGTTACAGTGATCCTCCCAATGGTCAGTGTGCGCTGAGCATGGGAGACACTTGGCTGTATGCTGAGTTCACGTTATCTCATTTAATGCTTGTGGCCATCCAGTGGTGGCACTATTTTGTCCATTTTCAGGTGTGAAAAGCAGGGAGAGAGAGAAGGAGAGAGACAGACAGAGAGCAATGACTTCCAGCTAGAAAGTGTCAGAGTCGGGATGTGACCGTGAGTCTAAGTCCACATCCTTCATGCTTGCCCATGCTTGCCCAATTCTCCCTGCTGCTCTTTACCATCAGGGAGAGGGGGTCGACCGTCTCCCTGTGTCTCAGCAGCCCCAGGACCCAGAGCTGTTGCCAGCTAAGTGGAGTTCCATGAGGTGAGAGAATTAAAGATTGAGAGAATAAATGGGGAGATTGGGTGAATGAAGATGAAGAAATGAGCCCTAAGGGCCTAACACCCCGGCAGGTTCCACTTCTCACTCATTTGGGAATTACCTTTTTAGCAAGCAGGGGCCTGAGAATTTCTAGAATATTCTTTGGGTTATTTTCCCCTCCAAGAGCTGAGTCAAGAAGTCACTGCACCTGTTTGTTCTGTGGCTCTAATTTCCTGCTCACTGCCATGCAAGGATGTCCCCAGCCCTGCTCCTGAGAGGAGTGGAGGCTCTGTGAGCTGCATGCCCAGTAAGGCCTTCACAACCACCATTACCTAATGAATCTGGACTATCTGGGGCTGGGGAGGGCGACAATCATCTGGTCATCGGGAGGGCAGATCATGTGTCCACATTCATAAACCAAACTCCTGTGATGTGGTTTCAAAGGTTACCACCTACAAATAAATACCTCAGTATTTGTAGTTTGGGGTAATGCAAGAACAAATATTACTTTAAGCATTAGAATTGCATTGCAAACCCCAGACTCCATTCCTATATGTAAAACACACATTATATTTAAACCCACCAACTGGTATGGCATGAATTTGGATAAAAATAATTTTATTATTTTTTAAAAATTTCATTTGCAAGTGCCAAAAGATAATTATCATGAAAGACAACTTGGTCTTGTTTATATTCAAGAGCCAACACAGGTTAGAGTGATCTTTTAAAAGGGCTTGAATAGGAGAATAAATCAGTATGGATGTCCGTCTGTCTTGTTTCCATAATGGTCACTATGGAAACAAATCGCAGACCTATTTCTTTTCCTACCTCCAAGTAGACAATAGGGTGTCCCTTTTCCTGGTATCCTGTTTCCTCTGGTCAGGAATTTCTTGTACAGAATGTCTCTCAAGCTCTTCTAACTGAACCTATAGTTCTTCCCCACACATTCCTGTTGGTTGTTTTAAACATCCTCAGCTGCGTTGTGAATTTCCACGTTGAAAATTTTCGGCTCCATCCTCTTGAATCCTGAATGCTTTCAATGGGGCTCCTGGCCTTTGCTCGGAGCTGGAGAAGCATGTGCAGCACAGAGGCTGGGCCAGCGTGCTCCCACTGGTCTCCAGGTGCCCCGTGGGAAGACTTCAGCTGAGTTTCATGTTAGCTTCCTCTCCTTCTGTGCCCACCTGTGTTTAGACAAGCGGGAGTGTTCCAGGAGGTCGTTTTCTGTACTCGGCTGCCGATTCAGGAAAGAACAGATGAAATATCAATACACATGGGCCCCTTCCTTGTCCTCAACCCATATCCCAAATCCGTTTTACATTTGGCTGAGGCCAGAAGTTTCTAAATATAGAAATTGTCCCCTCTCCAGCACCCAGGAGTTGCCCTGCAGGGCTGTCTGTGCCCCACATGCTGTGGGTGCCTATGCCCCGTTAATCCAGGCACAAGCCCCCACCTGCACTGGCACCCTCCCCTCATTTCCAAGGATGTGCTTTTGTCAGAATATTGAAAGGAAGTGGACCCTGTTTAACTTTACTCATTGCCTGCTATTTTAATGACATCTAGTGCCTCCCTCTTCACTTGTTTATTGTGAGATGGAAAATTATAGACATGCTAAAAAAAAAGACACAAGACACAGACAAAACCCACAATACTGCTCCATGTAGTTGCAATGCTCTCAAACAGGGCAATAGAGATAGATTTGCAATTATCTATATAATGTATTAAAAATAATGAGAATAACATAGCCATAGTGATTAATTTTTATCCAAAATATCAATTTATAAAAATGGAAAGAGGCCTGACCTAATATGGTACTGCTCCCATGGTGCCTCAGCTATCTTGGGAGAGCTTTTTGAGATTTCACTACAAATATCACTTCCTTTATGTTCTTACAGAGCCATGATTTTCCAAACAGCCACATCAGCATGATGCCGAAGCAACTGTCTGGAAACTGGGGGAAAATTGATCCACCTGAGAACTTTGTGTTTCCATTGCAAATGAGGTTCAAATTCTCCACTTCTTCCCATATCCAGACTCTGTGCAGTGTCCCTTTGCAGCTCCTCTCATTAAGAGGTAGAGTTGATCACATCAAGCTTTGAATACAGGCTGGCCTTTGACTCTCTCTGGCTTTAGAATGTGGCAGGAATGACAATGTTCTGGACTTGGCCTCAGGAGGTCTTGCACACTTGCCTGCTCTTTTGGTGTGTTTCAGGGTGGGAGACAAAGGAGAAAAACTGAGACACCTGAGCTGACTCATAGCTGCCTATAGATGCATGAGAGAACCCAACTCAGATCAGAAGGTCCTCCCGGCAGAGCCCAGCCTGAATTGCTGACCCACAGAGTCATGAACTCAATAAATGGCTGTGGTTTTAAGGTACTAAATTTTGGGGTGGTTTGTTATGCAGCAATAGCTAACTGATACACCTTTTCTTCCTCATTTCACCAACTCTCCATTCCCCAGCATAAGGCTTATTGTTATACAAAAACTCTTGTCACAGAATCAGGAGACCTGGGTCCTAGTCCTGACTCTGAGATATTTAGCTGTGTGACTTTGAACAAGTCATTACTTTTCTGAGCATGAGTTGCTTTGCCTGCAAGTGTAGAAACAAGGTATCTGGTATTTCTTGCTAGAATGTCTGTGTAAAAGAAACTGACAGAGCAGCTTGCATTCTTCCCCACACTGGTGTGAGTGCCTTTAAGGAGCATCTCTGACAAATCTGTTCACATGACAAATGTATGATTCGACTCAGCAATCCCACTGCTTTGCCATTATACTATGAAAGTGCACACACAGATGTGCCCACATTATGTTCAGGGATGTCTGGTGCAGCATTATTTGTGTGACAAACATCAGGAAATAATCTGAATGTCCATCAAGAAAATGGTTGCACAAATAGTAGTGTATTTGTCTTATAAAATATTGTACAACTGTTGAAACAATTCTTGAAGAATTTTATGATGTATTTTTTAAATGAGAGAAGCAATTTGCAAGGTATAATACTGTTCTTGTAAAAGAAACAAGCCAACAAAAAACCTTTATGGTTGTTTGGCCACTAGTTAGAGAATAGTCTGGAAGGAAGCAGATCTGGACTGTAGGCAGAGATTTATGAAAGCAAAAAATGTTAAAACAACCTCAATGTTTAGGGATAGGGGTTTACTTAATTTCATTTTGGCACATCCATACAGTGAAATCATATTCAGCTGTGAAAAATAATGATGTATAAAATATTAAAATAATTATATGTAACATATTAAAAATAATGATCTTATTAAAAATGAAGCAGTACTAAAGAAAATAAAAATGCATAACCGCATGCATGCATTTAGAAAATCTTCAGGATGAATATGCACCAAATATCCATGGTAATTAATAGNTAATGATCTTATTAAAAATGAAGCAGTACTAAAGAAAATAAAAATGCATAACCCCATGCATGCATTTAGAAAATCTTCAGGATGAATATGCACCAAATATCCATGGTAATTAATAGTGATTATGAGCTTATGAGTGGCTTACTCTTATTTTTATGTAACTACATTTTCTAATTTTGCTAAATTAACATGTGGAAAAAGGGAAAGAGGTGGGAATGTTTACAAATCAAAGGTGTTCAGTAAGGGAAGATAGAACCAAAGGAGACTGGGTCCTTCATAAACTCAACAACATCTCTGAAAAATGGCAAGTGGGAGTGTTTGGAGATGGAAATGACCACATGTGAAAGGCACTGGAGATGTTTAGCCTAGTGAGTTGGGTGACCGGCCATCTATAATGCCCTTGGCTCCTACAAAGTGATGAGGATGAGTGAGATATTTAATATTTATAAAGGGTTTTAATATCCTGCATAAAATGCTGGTGTATAAGATGACACTGAACACTGAGCCTGGCTCACTCTCAGGTCTCTGTTCAATGGGCCCCAAGCAGACTTTTCTGATCGTCCCTGGAAAGATCACCTGATTCTCTCACAGTGAATAGTGTGGTCTTTGTTTTTACACACAAAAAAACCTTGATTGGAGAAAGACATGGCATACTTTTTACTTTAAATTTTATAAGTCAACACAGGAAACTTTTTTGCCTTCTGAAACTATACTTGGACTTCGATAGGCGTTTTTCATTAAAATATCAGTCTTGAATAAACTGTTTCTCAAACGGGTTTTACAAACACGGACACAATAAGAACTTATAATTAAGGTGAAAGATTCAGCATAGATTAAAATTGAAATGAACTTGGAGCAGGTGTGTACATGAGGCAAAGGAAGAAGAGCTGTTTCCACCACGCGGCTTCTATTCTCCAACTTCTAAATGCTGACGACCCAGCAGCTCTTTCCAGATTCCGGAACTGACACAAGAATCAAATCTATACCTAGGTGTGAAACTCACCGACATTCTAGCTAAATCAGTTCTAGTGAAATCATCACAGCTGGACAAGTTGGGATGAAAAGGAACGTTTCAGCGAGTCTCACCCTCTGGAAAATGCACCGTTCCCTTTCCTCGGAGTGACCACGTTGCCTACTCTTCAGTCTTTGAAGATTCTGTAAGGGCTTGTGAGTGATTAACAAGCGTCTACAGACCAACTCAGTGCATTATTATAAACTTTTTTTTTTTT
>NW_007735840.1:39625-52647 GCF_000696425.1 Galeopterus variegatus
TAATTAAGGTGAAAGATTCAGCATAGATTAAAATTGAAATGAACTTGGAGCAGGTGTGTACGTGAGGCAAAGGAAGAAGAGCTGTTTCCACCACGCGGCTTCTATTCTCCAACTTCTAAATGCCGACGACCCAGCAGCTCTTTCCAGATTCCGGAACTGACACAAGAATCAAATCTATACCTAGGTGTGAAACTCACCGACATTCTAGCTAAATCAGTTCTAGTGAAATCATCACAGCTGGACAAGTTGGGATGAAAAGGAACGTTTCAGCGAGTCTCACCCTCTGGAAAATGCACCGTTCCCTTTCCTCGGAGTGACCACGTTGCCTACTCTTCAGTCTTTGAAGATTCTGTAAGGGCTTGTGAGTGATTAACAAGCGTCTACAGACCAACTCAGTGCATTATTATAAACTTTTTTTTTTTTACCCTGGGTAAAGGAGAAATCATTATTTTTTCCATTTAGACTCATCATGTGTTAGCACATTTGAAAACATTCCAGCTACAACAATTGTCATTTCAGGACATAAAGCCATTGGATTAGACCTTGGCAACTTGTCAATCTGGATGATCGAATGGTAACTGGCTTTGTAGATTTTTCTGTGGGGTCCCCCTTTGTTCTACTCATTCCTTTCTTGGAATCATCTGTGTGTGATTTCTGTGGAATAAAAAGCAGATATATAAGGTTACTTTCTTTTTTGCAGGGTTGAAACTCACCTCTCAGTCACCTCACCTTACTTTTTCAACTGTCGATATTGACTCTCTTGGTTTGGTGTTTTATACATATATTTTATCCATGGGAGAGAGAGGACACCATGTCTAATTGTACCATGGGAGTGAATTCTTGTCATAAGAATAAACTCCCCCAAAATTATCCCTTAAAACTGTGCTCTCAAAATCAGTTGTTATTATTGTTGTGTGAGGGATGGTTTGTGGCCAGGATTAAAATTTTTTCCCCTAGAAATTACATTCCAGAAACAATGAAAACAATCCCAGAGTTGAAAAGCATCACCTTTATTTAACTTTGAGGACTCACAGTCCTTCAGCTGTGAATCCACATCTCTGCATGTAAAACATCTGGGTCCAGGAATGAGCTGGGTCTGGGCTTCATCAAGAGAGGACCTTTGTTTTCCTCCCCAGTGATGGGCAAGTAAGGGAACCGGCAAGTTTCCGAGCACATCGTCACAGCTGCTTGTGCTGTATCTGTGTAAAATTAGAAAAACAAACAAACAAACAAACAAAAAACAAGAAAACAAAAACCACTTAGGAAATATGCTCTGTGCTGTAGCATATATTGATATTACAAGCGTAAGTGACAGTATGCTTTTTAAAATGTCAAACTCAGCATAGGTGAGAAGATTACTGTTGGCGTTTTTCACTGAAAACTCTGTGCCTGGGGGCTGTGACGACTGATGGACCGCAGTGGCTCCTGAGGTTGTGGTTGACCTACCTTGTGAGTCAGATCCTTGAAGCCTGAGATCGGGTAAGAAGCAGAGATACAAGGCCATTTTGGGAGGGTAAGCAGCTGAAAGGACCTTGCTGACCAAATGTTTCAGTTTGAAGAACACAATCCAATCATTTGGGCTCAGACGTGAGGCTGGCAGATGTTCTGCTTCTCAGTGCATTGGGACTCACCAATGACATCAGTGGGCCCTTCATTCAGGAGACATCTCCTGGGGACTTGGGTGCTATGTGCACACAGTGAAGAAAGAACACACAGACCTCCCAGCTCCTGGAGTTTGACAACTCGTGAAGGAGACAGATCCCAGACAATGCAATTAATCCACAAACCCATGTGTCGTCAGGATTTGTGATGGGTGCCCTGAAGGAGAGGAAAGGATGCTGTGAAAGATTACGACAAGGGGACCGAAGTCAGCTGGGGGGAGGGGAAGCAGGAAGGGCTCCTCGAGTGAGGGACACGCCAGTGGGGACCTGGCCTTATGTGCACACATTGGCGCACCTCACCTGCCACTCCTTCCTTATGAGAGGTAGAGCTTGGATCACGTGACGGTTGTCATCAGACAAATAGAGTGGCCCATGGAGTTATACCTGCAGGTTCGAGCACTTGACCAGGTGTAAATGTGCACACATTGGCGCACCTCACCTGCCACTCCTTCCTTATGAGAGGTAGAGCTTGGATCGCGTGACGGTTGTCATCAGACAAATAGAGTGGCCCATGGAGTTATACCTGCAGGTCCGAGCACTTGACCAGGTGTACCTCCAGCGTGGGCAGCCAAGGGTTACAGATAGGAAGGAGAGACAGGGTATTCCATCTGCAGTTTTCATGTGTCACCACACCTCGTTCAGTGATGGGCTGCTCCCGGGGAGCACCACTGTGAAAGGACAAACAGCACCACCGGTTGAGTCTTACTTGCTCCCACAGGAGTTCATTCATGGAAGGAAACACCTACTGCAGGCCAACTGGCAACCGAGGAGTCACGTCGTGGCACGTGAGCTGTGCCCAACTGAAGACACTCATGACGTTTGGAAGGAGCCTGCCTTGGCATCTAAGGGGACAGAATTTGGAGTACTCTCCCTTCACCCTTTTGTTTAATTTTTTTTTTTTTTTTTTCCAATCTGTGTTTCAACCAAGCTTCTGATTAACAGGTATATTCCAGGTGGTGGCAGCAGGTGGCGCTTTATGAGAGTGAACAACTTTCTCCAGCGTTTGGACCCGGTGGAATGGAATCACAGTTTCTCTGTGTTTTCAGAAGGTCCACATGAGTGTGGCGGTCGGGTAATTCCACCTTCTGCCGTGAAAACTCCTGCTTGTCAGCTAGTGTCTGAAAATGATGGGAGAGTAATTTTAACACACCCCTTCAAAATATTCCACTTTAAGAGTGGAATTTTTTTTTTTTTTTTGCACTGAAAATATATCAGCACTTTTGCTTAACTCTAAGATAGAAGTGCGACCTCTACAAGAAATAGAAAAGCCTTACGATTGGACTTCGCGTTTATAACTGAACAGGTTCTCCTGTCGCCGTATCGGCTCCACTGCCTGCAGCCTCTTCACAGGTGCCGTGTGTGATCCAGATTCCCTAAAACCAGTCTTGGCACATTGCTAGATGCCTCTGGTGACAACAAGCCTGTCAACGAAATAACAGAGTGATTCCTGGGTCGGACACGCTTCCTGGTCTTGTCGGCTACTATGAAGCTTGTTCTTGGGGACACCATGTAGGATGATGGTCATCTCGCTCGTGGTCATCTCGCTCGAATAAAGCACAGCAGTTTCCTCAGGTAGGTCTTTGTGACGACGTGAGCACAAGTGTAAGTGAGGGGGGACCTGAAACGTCTTTCAGAGACGAGCTACTGAGCAGGAGCAGGGAGGACCCAGAGGTGGGCTGGGGTGGTTTCCTGTGGGGAATTAGGCTGCCTAAAGCATATGGGTGTGTGGGCACTTTCTAGCCTGTCCTGTGGGCTGATGCCCACCATGGGAAAACTTCAGGGGAGAGGGTTGGGGGTGGCGCTGGGCTGGGGGTTGCTCTGACACGTGTGCACACACCACAGACCAGGGAAGGGGCCCCGGGGGCTGTGCCCCTACTCCATCAGCACCAGCCTGGGGACCTGGCAGTCTCCACTTGCAGGGGCTTGGAGGCGGAACAGGAGAGAAATGAAACGGATAGGGATGGGAGCCTCAGGACTGACTGATTTCCAAAGGTACAAGCCCCTCTCACTCACCCTCTGTCCCGCAGCCTCCACCTCCAGGCTTTCTAGGCAATTTCTTTCCTCCTAGACATTGGCAACCCCCTCCCCCATATAGCCTTCCTCAGGCTTTGCCTGGAACATGCCAAATCTGTGTGAAATTCGGGTTTTCCCTGTGATCCCCCCCAGCCAGTCACCCTCCTTCCCTGCAGTCCCATGGTTGTGGGGACTTGGGGGGACATGGGTGGTCCTGCCCAAGGTGCGTCAGCAGAGGAGGGGAGAGCCTGGCTTCTCCAGAGCTGCTGCATCCACACCTCCCACTGGTGATGCTGTGAGTCAAAGCAGATAAACTGGGAGATGGCATTTCAGGATTCGGGTGAGGGGAAGTCAGTGGGAAGACACTATAACATGTTCTGAGGAAGCACCAAACATTTTGCTATACAGTGTCAATATCAGACCTCAGGGAGTTCAGAAAGACATCATTGGCCTCAATAATGCCCTGGAATACATGGACTCAGTAGGTCAACCTTCCCTGCTGTGTAATGCTCCAATCTCCAAACAAAAACACCCCAGAGCACTTCTGTGTGAAGCACCCCTACCTGAGAAATGTGTTGAGCAATCGGGGGGGTCCCCACATCCGGTGGAGACATTCTTCATTTCCAGTAGCTGCTTCTGATTGGTGCAGGCCCGCCGACCCCAGTTTAGGGCAGTGGCTGGTCAGGATTCTCTTCCTAGAAGGTGGATATTTCCCCAAGTTTGCCTCTGGCAACTTCCTAACAATTGACAAGTCAGGAATGAAATAGTCCTTGGGCCTTGGTCATTGACATAACAGCACACTATGCCCTCGGACATGATGGGCCTCTGCTTGCCAATTACAAGGAACAGGACTAACCCTGACGGCCCCCGTCCCCTGCTGAGCCATGTGTATAGTGCTCAGTGCCTCTTACTATGCATCATGCAGAACACGATCATGTTTTCTGATCTTATCTCTGAGCAGACATGGTATCAATGGTCTATAAAGTAAGGCCTCCTGTAGAAAGTGCTAGAGAACCGCACATGACAGCCATCCGAGCGCCGCATTAGATGAATGCTAATTAAAACTGACTTATGAAACTTTGCAGAAACACAGCCTGAGGTGCTGCCGAGGAACACACTTGTGTTTCGTCTCTGGCTTTCCACAGAGGAGGCACCGAGTGCTCGTGTTCTGGTCACTGTCTGCTTCTCTGAAACTCACCGCAGGGTCTTCAGCCCCCGCCCCCAACTTTGCTCTTTCTGTGTGCCCGTTACAAACCTGACGTGGAAGTGGCTCTGCTTTCTTTAAAGATGAGGTGTTCAGAAGGGCAATGGACTATATGATGTCATGTCAAGGACCTATTTTCAGAAAAATGACTCATTTATTTCAGGGGTCTATTCAAATGAGGAAGGAATCATTCCCACCTGGTAGCCCTCCTTGGTTATGGGGGTGGGTTAGAAGAGTCGAGAGGGTGAGGAGAGAACCAAGTATTGCAGGAGCCCCACGTGCCGACTGTCAGTGAAGAATCTTGTGCTTTGGGGCCTTTGGGGGGGGGGTGTCAATGAAACCATAGCTGCAACAAACAGAGCTTTGGGATTTGGAGCAACTTTGCCAAGATCTGTAGCCGGTGGAATTTGCATCCCTGTGACACAATAACTTATCCTGTCAAAGATCTGCTGACGTCAATTCCCTTATAACGTGTCTTTACTGGCCAGAGGAATATACAGCTGTTACTGTTCTGTATTACCGTGAGTACCCTCTCTGGGTCCGTCTGACCTACAAATTGACACAGGGGCTTGGAATCACCTGCTCACTGCGAAGAGGAAGAAACAAAACAGCTGTTACTATAGGTTTGCTCGACTCCGAGACAGTGCAATTTCACCAGCTCCCAGGAGATGGCATCCCCTTTTCGGAAAATAATCTCTAAGCTTCCCCAGCCTGCCTCTCCCAAGGTACACAGAGCAGCAGCTTGCAAACCTGTGGGGCCAGTTGTGCAAAAGTGGGAAACAGGAAACACTTTGATTCACCTTCGTCTTTTCTCGAAAATGGAGTGATGCTGGGTGGCCCACTGAGGTGCGGGACGTACCATCCCGACAGTCATGTGCTAAAGAGGTGTTGTCTGGGGCAGAGCGCTCCTAACAGAGAGGGACAAATCCTGGCCAGAGAACTCCCATATGGGAGTGTAAGCAATTGTCTTAAATATGTGTAGCCATCATCACATTCTTTTCAGGGATTAAATCATTTGGAGGTGTCATCTGAACTCTAAAAACTATATTCAACTCTTGTTTGATACCTCAAAAGCAGAACAGAAGCCAACAACCTAAAGGACCAGATTTCAAAACTAAAAGCCAAAAGAATATGGCTGGGTGCCTGAAATGCTTGCAAAGCCGCTGCCCGGCTGGCCACCTGCCCACCTATGAGGTCGTAGGGGGAGGGAGGGTCCACCTTTCCTGCAGCCGGGGACTGGCTGGACACGAGCTGTGTTCAAACTGTGTGTCAGATGCTAATGTGGACAAGGACTGTGTGTGTGACGTGTTGTTCCCACTTTATAGGTAAAGAAACTACGTCTCAAGCAGTCGGTCCACCAGCTGACTCGGAGTCAGAGTGTCTCGAGCAGGATGGTGACCCCACTGAGCCCAGAGAACAAGGGTGTTATGGTATGTGTCCCTCCTTGAAGGGAGCACGAGTGCCCTCACCTCAGTGGGCGAGGAATCGCCATTCTGCCACTTGGCTTTCTCAACCCATACCTTTTGGAAAATTAGCAAAGTCACAGGAGTGTGCAATCTCACTTTCTTTAGTTTTATTTCAAACAGAGAAAATAATCCAGTGTTGAATTTCAAAGCCGGCAGGTAGGGGCAGGACTCTTAGACCTGTAGCCTGTTCTAACCCTGGGAGACCACAGGTGGCCACCATTTGCGATTCTCCCACAGACACCTCAGGTGACTTCCTAGGGACACTGATACCTGTACGGTAAAAGGTAGACATCTGGTTGTCTCAGTGTGGTGTTCTGTGGGTGCAGATGTGCAGGGGATATGTGGAATGGGGTCATGGGGGTCTGTAAATGGGGGGGGGCTGATGGGCACGTCCACTTATTCCCAGTGGTCGGGAAAGTCTTGGTAGAAAACCATGAACTAGTAGAAAAAGAAGAGGCTGCCAGTGCTGCACATTTCCATGATTTACTCTTGTGTAAATCTGAAAGTACAGCATCGGAAGGACTAGAGCTACTCTGCCAGTCGCTGCAGGGCTGGCGCGGAGCAGATGGGAGTCTGTCCGCAAACGCCCGACGTGGCACTTGGGGAACCCGCTTCCCCCCGCGCGGCCGCGGGCCTGAGGCTCGTCCTTCCCGGCCAGGCCCCCGCGGGGCGCGTGACGGGCTGTGAGCTGACAACGAGGCCGAGAGCAGCGCAGGGGCTCGGGCCGCACACTCGGGGGCCCTCTGGAGCCGGCAGGAGCGGAGCTAAAGGGTATCCCGCTCATCTCCCAGGCGTCGGGGACACTAGTGTCACACACCTCGGGGAGCGGCCGTGGACCTGCGACGAAGCCCGAGTCTCAGCATCACGGAGGTGAGGAGGCACCGTGGAGCGCCCTCGGTTTTGACTCATCACCCGATTAGCGTTTATCAGGCGCCCAGAATCGCGCTCACCTCAAGCCAGCGCCGTGGGGAACCCAGAAAGGCGGCGTGGTCCCCGCGTCCAGGCAGAGCGACTCCTCCTCCCGGCTTTCTAGAAAGAGCCACCACGGCGACCGCGACGGGGAGAGAGGGCCAGACAGGATGAGACGAGGACACGAGGACGGAGAGTTGCCAGCGTGGAGACAGTCACGGGGACCCTCTCCTGCTCGCCCAGGTCCTGATCGTTCACAGCCGCAGAACACTCGGGCGGTCGCTCTCATCTGGAGCCGCGCTAAGTGTCTGTGACTTTACCTATGATGCCATTTGTCTGTGGACATCACTCGGGATCCACTTTCAGGTTCTGGTGAAAATCACCGCTTGTGTTCCCCGTGAGAACAGTGCTGATGAGCAGGTGGCCAGCGCTGGCGCCTCTGGATGTGACCGGGGGGCGCGCAGCCCCAACGCAGACTTGAACCATCTCGGGGTGCCATGCCCGGGGGGCAAAGGCTGGGGACCACTAAGGGTGGAGAAGCAAAGCTTGACTGGTGCTTCTAGAGCAGTTATCTGCTTCTGGGGAAGTACATTGAAGAAGAAGGAAGTAGAAAAATAGTTAGGCACAATCTCACTACCCAGATATACCCACTGTAAACATGTTGTCATGTTTCCTCCTGGGTTTTTATTACTGTTTTTTAAAAAGCATAATTGAAATCGTACAGTATGTACAATTTTGGAAACTTAAAAAATTTTGCATAGCATAAAAATACTCTCATGCATTAAATAATTTTGTAAACAAAATGTAAACATAATTTTTAACAGCTGCATAAAACTGAAATATATGGATGGACTACTCTTTAAAATTTTCCCTATTAAATTGTGATTTTGATAATATTAACATTGGCGCCCACTTACTGAGCTCTTGATATTTCTCAACATGGTGTTTAGCACCACACATAGATTATCTGGTTTTAATTCTCAAATCAATCCTATGGAGTAAGATACTATTATTTTACCAATATTAGAAATGAGGAATCTAGGGCTTGGTAGAGGCTAATGTTCCTGATCAAGGTGCCTGGGCAAGGGACCCGCCACTGATCTGTGTAGCCCCACAGCCCGTGCTCCCTGCTGGGGGATGAGAGTTGCATTCATTCCTTTGCTGAATATTCCATAACCCCTTCGGATGCGTGGGGTGCTGGGGGCTTAGAGTCGGGAGGACAGAGACCTGGTTTCCTCTCCAGGTCTCACCATCTAGCAGATGGACACTAGCCACCTCTCCTTTGACTAACGGAGACTCGAAGACTCTTTTGTGACCATGACGTCTTTTGTGACTTTCATGAAGAATTGTGAGAATTAAAACAAGAACAAGAATCCTCGTGCTGCTTCCTTTTCTGCAGACCCTGCAGTAGACTGGCAGCTCCTTCCGGGAGGGGAGGAGGAGAGGGTAGGAACGGGGAGAGAAGTCGAGGCCATTCCCTACCGAGGCTGGGATGTGGAGGACTTCAGAGAGGATGCTGGGTGGCAGCAACCCTTGTGACTGCAAACTTTGGTGAACATGGAATAGTACTGAGCCTTGGAAAAGGAGGGAGGTTCTGACACCATGCTGCAACAGGGGTGAACCTTGAGGATATTATGCTAAGTGAGATAAGCCAGTCTCAAAAAGGCACATGTGTATGATTCCATGTATATAAGATACCTAGAGGAGTCAAATCCATATAGATAGAAAGCAGAAAAGTGGGGGCCAGGGGCTGGGGAGGGGAGAATGGGGAATTGTTATTTAATGGGGACAGAGTTTCAGTTTTGCAGATGGAAAATTCTGGAGATGGATGGTGGTGATGGTTGCAGAACAGTGTGAATGTACTCAATGTCACGGAATGGTGCACTTAGAAATGGTTCAATGGTCAGTTCTATGTTATGTGTTTTACCATGATTAAAAAAAAAATTGAATTGGGCTGTAGAAGCTCATTCTCTGGAAAACTGAAGAGTAGCCTCATTGCTGATGTGTCACAGCAGGTGTAGTGTCAAGCATCTGCTTGAAGAGGAGAAAGTGTCTGGGGCCTGAGGCCCAAGGTGGAAAACCTCTGCACACTTGGGTGGTGACACGAACTACCTCAGAGGACCTGCACGAGAATGTAGACCCTGCCACGTGTTGTTTCTCAGAGTGCCACCGAGCACCAGAGTCCCTAGACTTGCCGGTGCAGATTCCTGGGCCGTCTCCCACCTCCCCTGAGCCAGACATGGAGGACCTTAAGCCCAGGTGGTTCTGCTGTGATGTAGACTTCACTCTCAGGTTTCATTTCAGTGCTGGGTTCCAGAAGCGTATGTGGATTGGAAACCTCCCACCCAAAAGAATCCACAGAATCCAGGCAGACCCCTATGAGAGATCTGGAGGTGGGTCACCCCCGCTTCTCTGTCCAGGGGAAGGACGAAGTAGGAAAAAGGAACAGAGGGAAAGACGGTGCACTTGGTGGTGAGCAGAACAGTGGTGGGCACCTGCAGGGAGGCTGCGCCCAGGGAAGGCACAGGGACAGCCTCTTCCCCAGGATAACTACCAGGTGACCTCATTGAGCAAGAACAGGGTCCAGAATGTGGAGGCAGGTTTTTCAAGGCCTCTGAGCAGTCCAGTGGTGGGCACCTGCAGGGAGGCTGCGCCCAGGGAAGGCACAGGGACAGCCTCTCCCCCAGGATAACTACCAGGTGACCTCATTGAGCAAGAACAGGGTCCAGAATGTGGAGGCAGGTTTTTCAAGGCCTCTGAGCAGTCCGGTTAGATATGACGACGTCTCTGCAGTACATCTTACACCTTTGGCTGACAACGGAGCCCTGAGGCCGGGCTGTCACTTACAAGCTACTTACTCTTAAAGACAATTTGCACAAGTGTGGCTCCTTGATCTTGCTCACAATATATGAGAAATAGATAATTTGCAGGAAGAATTGAGGAGTGCTTTCATGCCAGACAGGTGGGTGGTGGTGGGGACAGTGCTGGGTCCCTCCCTGACAAGTGAGAAAACAAACAGCTCTGTGGCATTTACTGGGGGTGAACTACATCACGGACCTGTATTCCAGAATGAGGTTTAAGCCTCATGGTGGAATAAATTTTCCTTCTCGTTAGAACCATTGTTACAAATCGATTAAGGACATTGGTCCCTGTGCAGGATATTCCAGCAGAGCTGTGCCTCTTTCTGGAGATGGCTGAGGGGCAGATGGACCTGGAGAGGGCGGGCTCTGAGCCCCGTGGGCTGTGGCCACTGAGGGGTGTGGGGCTCTGGTTGCTGCTTCCCACTGAGGGGGGTCCTGGAGCTGCCGGAACAAGTAACACAGACTGGGGGGCTGAAAATAGTGAGACTTTATTCTCCCACAGTTCTGGTGCCAGAAGTCCAAAATCAAGGCATCAGCAGTGCCGTGCTCCCTCTGAAGGCTTCAGGGGAGGGTCCTTTTTTGACTCCTCCAGCCTCTGGTGGCTGCCAACTATCCTTGTTGTCCCTTGGTTTGTAGACACATTGTTCCCACCTCTGTCTCCATCTTCACATGGCCTTTCTCTCTGTGTCCAGATTTCCTTCTTCGTTTAAGGATACCAGTCTTTGGATTAGGGCTCTCCCTAACCCAACACAATCTCATCATAAGGTCATCTGCGAAGACCCTATTCCCAAATAAGGTCACATTCTGAGGTTCTGGATGGACTCTGTCCTGTCCCTTTCTTGTCCCCTCCTACTGGTGCCCAGCTTTTCCCCTGGAGAGCTGCCCGTCCTAACACTCTCCTGACTTCTGATATTGGTTATGGTTCAGCCAGCCAGAGTACAGCCCCTGTGGGAAGAAACATCCCCTGTACTCAGGTGGTGGCAGCATTTCATAGATGCCAGTCAGCCTGAGGATTGGCAGACATTAGTGGAGGTGCAGCCACCAGACTTCCAGAAGCACCTCAGAGCTGTCTGCAGTGTGCACCTGGCTCCCATGCAATGGCTGCCCTTCACATAGCCAGTCAGTGCCTCCCTTGTTTCAGCTGGCTCAGTTTGGGTTTCCCTTACAGCCCAAAGTGTCTCAAGCATGCCTCCATAGGCACCTGTTTCCCAATGAGGCAAAAGGAACTTTTCTGCTTTGGGAAAAAGTAATGAAAAGGGACTTGGTTGTGTGCCAACCCATCTGTCATTTGTCCCCTTCACCCAACGGGGCAGCGCCAGCGCCATAGCCTGGGACCTTCCTGGCAATTGACAATTCCTATCTCTGCACAGAGAACTGACAGCAGTACTGGTAATAAATGAGTTCTGCTGGGAAAGGGACATGTGAGACCCCTTGACAAGCTCCAGGCTCTCATAGTCTGGAATAGATATCAAAATGGGAAGAATACAAATAAGATCTGATGTGGACAGAGGACGCGTCATGAATTGGGGCAGATCCTAAAACATCAGTCCAGTAGTTCCTGTGATATTAATGTGTGGAAAGAATATGGTAACAGATTAGTAATCAGAGCAATAAATCATCGGAAATCATTAGAGGCAATGTGCCTCTAAAAATACATGTCTACCATTTTCGTGAAAAAAATAGTAAACATCATAAAAGAAATTTCAGTTATCTGAAAAACTTATTCTTAGAACATTCTTGACAATATCAGGTAAAATACAAGTTGCTCTATAGCATCTCTATAAATGTATGCATTTGACTGAGAGCAAAGAGGGGCCCATCTGTACTATGTTTCAAATAAAGGAGGACACATATTGGTGGAGATCTTTATTCAATACTTAAATGCCTATTTATTTTCTGCACTACTTCTATAAAATGATTATATGAAGAGTTTTCTCACTAAACTTACATAATTCCTTACTCCTAGGTATACACCCTGGAGAAATGAATACACATGTCCCCACAAAAACCTGTACATGAACATTCATAGCAGCCTTAGTCATAATAGCCAAAATACTGAAATAGCCCAAATGTCTGTAAACTGATGGATAGACAAATCGCAGCAGAGCAGACAACGGGATATCACCAGGCCATGAACAGGAATGAGGCACTGGCCCATGCTGCACATGGATGGGAAACACTGTGTTACATGAGAGAAGCCGGTCATGAAAGGTCACATGCATGATTCCATCTGCGTGAAGGGTACGTGGTGGGCAAATCCACAGAGACATGTCTTAGTCTGTCTTGTACTGCTTTAACAAAATACCACAGACTGGGTCATTTATAACGCACAGAAATTGATTGGCACACAGTCCTGCAGGCGAGGACCTTCTTGCTACGTCCTCCCATGGCAGAAGGCAGGAAGGCACAGAGACGAAAGGGGGCTGAGCTCATCCTTGTATGACAGCATTAACCCCACCCAGGAGGCCAAGCCACCTCCCAAGGTCCCACCTCCCAATGCTGCCGTGGTGGCAGCTGGATTCCAGCATGAGTTATGGAGAGACAGACACTCGAAGACAGAAGGTGGATTTGCAGGGAGGGGCTTGGGGTCTGGGAATCAAGAGTGGCTGCTAACGAGCACAGGGTTTCTTTGAGGAGGGTCAAACATGTTCTAAAAGTCGAGAGTGGCAATGATGGCATAACCCTGTGAATACATGAAGAAACATTGACTTGTCCGCTTTCAGTAGCCAAATTCAATGGTATGTGGATTGCATCTCAGTAATTCCTACCCTCAAAGAGCTTAAACTCATTCATTCAAGCGTTTTTTCCTTTGAAATATTTCCACGTTTTTCTGATAATAATCAAAATAATTGGGTCCAGTCCTGTGAAAATTTAGGACTTTTCTTTTCTGAAAAAATTCAGACAGCAA
>NW_007735840.1:53176-72738 GCF_000696425.1 Galeopterus variegatus
TCTCAGTAATTCCTACCCTCAAAGAGCTTAAACTCATTCATTCAAGCGTTTTTTCCTTTGAAATATTTCCACGTTTTTCTGATAATAATCAAAATAATTGGGTCCAGTCCTGTGAAAATTTAGGACTTTTCTTTTCTGAAAAAATTCAGACAGCAACTTCTGCTATTTTTAAAATGATAAAGTATTTCATGTTTTGGTAACAGTCTTGCTTAAAATCTTCCTGAGGTGTGAAACTTACATGGCAGCTTCCTGTATTCTTTGACTTTTCTCTCCTGGCTTCTGATCCCTTTCCACAATTTTTTATAAAAATTGTGCTACTATACTGACAACTATTTTTTCATGCTCCTAAATTAGGAAACAATTTATGGCACTGTGGGTGTATGATGTTGACATTGCTAACTGGATACTGACAGGTAGGTGGAGATGGTGATTGTGAACAGTTTAGACATCAGGTAGTAGAGATCCCTTGCTTTTAAATTTCATGAATGCAAAATTTGCCTTAACTTCGAACAATTTGGACACTGACTATAATTATAAAATTATAAAAAAGCAGGGAAGAAAATATCTATATTATGTTGAAAGTTGCATTACCACCTCACAATTCCTTCTTTGAACTAGTTATGGGGAAAGCCCCTGCATTTTGTTACATGTGGCTCAGAGATGAGCTGCCTGAGAAGACACACTGTAGGTGCTCAGGACCAATCACAAGACTCCAGGGCATGGTACTAAGATGTCTGTCTGCAAGCGGCTGCCTTTACCCCCCACACCACACCCAGGAGAAAATTAGTTTACTTCACAGGGCTGTTTTGAGAATTAGATGAACTCATATACACAGTTGCTCAGTACAGCTGCAGGGGTGCACACAGCTTTTGCCACCACTGTGCGATTGTCTCTACTACCTGCTCTTGGAGAAACTCTCACAGGAGTCCTGAATAGACCTGTCCTGGGTGTCCCTGGAGCTCAAGGGAGTCAACTCTAGGCACAAGGAGGGAGGGTGGGATGATGAATTCCTGAGTGGAATTGGCAGTTGACAGCAGCAGGCAAGTGGAGCTGGGCAGCCCCCAAATAAGGACTGTCCCCTGCGTGTTCCGTTCACAGAAGCACCTTGTGTGTGGGGAGTGGCTGGGCATGCAGAGGAGGGGGGATGGAGGCACTGGGGCAGCTTACCTTAGTGGCAATGCCCTAGGCTGTGCCCCCGGGAGCTGGGGTTTCACATCAGAACTGTGGACAGGCCTCTCTGAAGCTGTCCATCTGTCTATCCGTCCATCTGTGCATCTGTGTGCATCTGCGCCCTGCTGACAGCCACTGCAGGCTCTGGAGATGATGCTGTGGATCAGGGGAGGCCCCACTTGATTAGGTAGGAAGCAAATGGGGGTTCTATGGATTTTCTATGAAGAACACATGTCAAGGAAAGGAGGCAGTCCACGCTGGGGGATGAGGAAGGGAGGGAGCATGAGGGGGGACATTTGAGCTCAGGCCCAAGATGGGGGTTCTATGGATTTTCTATGAAGAACACATGTCAAGGAAAGGAGGCGGTCCACGCTGGGGGATGAGGAAGGGAGGGAGCATGAGGGGGGACATTTGAGCTCAGGCCCAAGGGACAAGAAGGACCCAACTGCGAGCTGACCTGGAGGAAAGGGGTTCCAGACAGAGGGGGTCCAAGGCAGGGATAAGTGTCGAGGAAAGCAGAGAACGGGCACTGGGTCCCAGACAAGGGTCCAGCTACTTCTGCAGCTCACAGACACCTCCAGCAAGGGCTCGGGCCTGGGGGTGGGGGGTCCTGCCCCTCTCTTTCTCTGCTTCCCGAGCACATTCGCAGCCCTATTCGGTGGTGCCATGTGTCTTGTAAGCGAATTCAAGGGTTGGTTGCTCGGCCATGAACTGAGGCTTCTCAGCATGTACTTTGGGTTGACAGGGCAAGTAGCATCATGAAGAGAACTTAGAAAGGACCTCACACATTACCCGAGAGGCAACCCTGAAGGAAAACGCAGTTATAAATCTATCACCCCATTATGTATCAATAGATCAAAAATTTTTTCTGGTTTCCTTCGGATCTCACTGTGCCCTTTGACCCTTGGCAAATTCGCTCAGCCTTGTCTGTCTTGTTTCATGTAATGAACAAGCTCAGATAGCCTGACCCTTCCTCTCGGTGGCGGGGATGGCTGCCCCCAGCCAGTGGAGCCGAGTGATGATTTACAGGGTGGGTGGTGATTGGTGCAGACTTTCCTTGGTTTGGCTTTTTACTTTAGGGAAGTCAGATGGATTTTTGGAGCCCTTTCATTTGCTTCTAATAAAGGGCTGTCAGCTCATCTCCTCCATAGATAAAGAACTTAAAGAACAGTATTGTGGGGTGAATGGTGTCCCTCAAAAGATGCATCCAAGTCCTAACCCCTTACACAGGAATGTGACCTTATTTGGAAATTGGGTCTGTGCAGCTGTAATCAAGTTAAGATGAGGTCGTACTGGAATGCAGTGGCCCTAATCCTGTGACTGTTATTTTTACAAGAAGAGGAAAACTGGAGAACACAAGAGAACCCCATGCTACAGCAGAGGCAGAGACTGCAGCAATGCAGACACAAACCAAGGAAGGCCAAGGATTGCCAGGGCCACCAGCAGCTGGGGACACAGAAGGATCCTCACTAGTGCCTTTGGAGGGAGCATGAAACTTTGACTTCAGACTTGTTGCCACCCAAACTGGGAGAGAATGCATTTCTATTATTCTGTGCCACCCAGTTTGCAGTAATTTGTAGCAGCAGCCCTAGGAAGCTAACACAGGTGGACTTGACAGTTGTTTTTTAACTTATCACAGTGAGAGTGTAAAATATCCAGGGGTCCACATGGAATGGAAGATAAAATGCAAAACAGTAAAATATTCTCCCAGATTTGTAGGATTATGAAAGCTTTTTAACTAAAGATTTATATATCTGTATAAATAATAGTTGAAAAGATAAGCAGTTACTACTCAGCACAGTCACATTTGGGGTAAATACCAACAGATGGAAATGCAACAGTACTAACTAGATTGCAATGCGGAGCTAGGAGCAGGGGTAATACCCATGCTGTGGTTTTCTGGATAAGCATGTTGTGTCTGTCTAGATGAAAGGGGGACATAAATGCAACAGTACTAACTAGATTGCAATGCGGAGCTAGGAGCAGGGATAATACCCATGCTGTGGTTTTCTGGATAAGCATGTTGTGTCTGTCTAGATGAAAGGGGGACAGAACTTGGCTTCCAGTTAAACATAATCTGAGGCAAAGACTTGCTTAATAATGTGGAAACAAACTACCATCTTGACTTGAAACAAGACGAGAACAGCCTGAAGCGACAGACCTGGAAGATCTGTGCTCCACCCTCCTGACACGGGGAGCTGTGGGCCAGCCACCTTCTCCGAGCTCCAGGTCCTCTGTCTGTGCAATGGAGCTCTTAAAAGCAGTCTGTCCACCTCCAGGACTGTTAAAACGAGGAAATGAAATGGAACATGGAGGTTCTTTGTAGACTGGAAATGACAATTCAAAAATCATGTGTCGACATGAACATGAAGGGAGCCAAAACACAAGAAACTTATTTATCTAAAATAGTAAAAACTCACAAAAGTGCTTTTAGGATTTATTTTCCCAGCATAGGCAAATAAACGCATCTTTACTCTGTCTCGCAGCGTGAACTTTGATTCTAAATGTGTCAGCCATGGGTGAGACCTGCAGCCTCTCCAAGCATAGGGATATCCTGCACAGGATCATATTGTCACCCGTGCTGACATTACATTGTAAATCTACACAGAAATCGAGAACTTGAAGATCAGTTTTGTTTTTAGACTGATCATTCCTATCATACATATGGTTAATTTTAGCCATAGGTCGGCGGATAGTTTTTCTTTCGACTTGTATTACTTGAATACTTTTTAAAGATTTAAGTAGCATATGTTTTCAAAGTTTATAAAAAATTTTACTCTTCTACTCTTCGATTGAGAGCTTAGCAATGCTAATATGTAGTTCCCAGCTCGATGGAGGCTTGGTGAGATGTCCCCTGCCCTTCCTCAGGGGGTAGGGGGAGAAGAAAACTGTGGAAACCCTGTTTCGGCGCCAGAACCTCTCCAAGTAATGGGGAGAGGCCAAGGAATCTGAGGGAATTTTGGCAAAACTAGTGGGAAGCGTTCCTTTAACACACAGCATTTCCAAAGAGGGTAGTTTCCTCTCTGTTCCCAGCCTGCCCTGCTTTTGGCATTAACCTTTTCATAATCGGAAATCCTGATGATGAACAGGATTCATAATGACATGCAAAGGCTAGAAAAGTTTACAATGCAGACTAAGCCATGAGCAGATAGACAGTAACACTTTCCTGTGTTTTCTAACGCTGTTCCCTGAAAGTTTAGAGAAGAGGGCCTCAGAGAAAACCTCAAAGGAAGGTTGTTTCGTCTGGAAAGGAGAGAGGCTCAGGAAGCAACAGCTATTTTCTGGAAAGTGCAGTGCAATTATCAGGGCAGACGCAGCCTGTCATTTCTCATCTATGCATGGATGAAACTGGTGGTTGCTGGTACCTGCTCCTCTGGGCTTCCACCTCGCCTCGTCTCGTGAACCTTTCAGACTCCTCAGGGAATGCCTGCCCCTCCCGTGGGGACAGAGAACCCAGACTCCTCTCAGGGTCAGGCTGAAGTTGCACTGAATCCTCCTGGGGCAGCTTCTCCTTTGGGGCTCATTCTAGGTGTGCGATCAGCACGTTTCCAAACATCCTTACACTGAGGCTCTCTCCCAATTGGTACCCTTCTCTTTCATGTGTCCCCAATTTGTGGGGCTTTTTTTCCTCTATATATGTCCTGTTTCCTCCCTGACACTTTTTGCTCACTCTGCCAATCAAGTTCGTGGAACAGTAAAGGTGAATGGCAGAGAGAGAAGCGAGAAAGTCACAGATTACAGTCAAGGAAAGACCTAAATCTGCAGAAAACCCTTTGGAAGATTAACATGGACAGAATTCAGATTTCTTACAGGCTCACGTGTCTGGTGTTTCAAGAGATGAATAGCTCTGTGTCTGTTATTTCTATTTTATAGAACAGGCACTCTGTGGTGCTTATCACGGGACAGGCACTCTTCTCAGTACTTCACAGATATTGACTTATTTTCTGCTCCTACGATAAAGGTGAGTACCATTACTAATCCTGCTGCATGGATGGTGAAAATGGGCATGGAGAGGAAAAAGAGCTCATCCAGAACCCCCGGCCAGGAGCGGAGAAGCAGATGTCAAGCCTGCTCTGCTCTGCTGGTTCTCGTTGATGGAAAGTGTAATTCAGTGTATCTGCATAAATGTAAGGAAAGAGTTAAATAGCTACCACGCCTAGTCACATGTGCACATGCACAGAGTTAAACAAGAACACTACTGCGAACTTAACCCAGAAAGTCACAGCCTTCTTGAGCCTAAATCAGAACTCCGTCCTTATATGGATGCTGTATGATTTACCTCGACACATTCACGTCCCTTTAGCTGCAGCAGCATCTCCTTCAGATGGAGCGGGGCCGTTGGTGGATTTACCCACTTCCTTTCTTCACTTCCCCTTTCCCAATCTTTCAGCTCGACGTCACCAGAGCTAGGTCGGGAGACTCTTTCCCTGGGTTGAATTGAAGACTGGGCTGCAAAGGAAATTGGCCTGAAGCCTCAAGTGAACATCTTAATTTAATTAGAGAGCTGTCTTTTTTTCTTAGTTGAGCAATATCTGCCCACCTCACATAAGAGATGAAGAAATAAAGGCAAATTTGTGGTTGGGTAAAAATAAAGGAGCACATTATTAAAGGGGAAGCATAGTTAGGAGCACAATTTCCCAACCATTTGTGGCCTTGCAAAATTCTTTTACAGTAATATCTAATCTCAAGAACCCTGGGAGAATTTTTTAAATCTTGCAATCATTTTTGCATGATACGTAATGAAGAAGCAATTTTAAGTTAAAGAAATGGTTTTTTGGTCAGTATGTCACTAAAGATTGTACCATATAACATTCATTTAACACAGATGTTTATAATTTTTATAAACTGTAAAGACACATTGTGACTGTTCCCATTGTAACAGTGATATTCTCCATTTAATATATTTTAAAATAATTATGTGAAAAAGCATGAGCTGTTGACAAATACTTTTTAAGGTGAGATGCTGTATCTTTTCGGTTTGGGCACCTTACATACACTAAAATGTAGACAGGTTTAGCTTCCTAATGTCAACAGACAAAAACACAGTCCTAGTCTATTTGGAGTTCTTGCATTTTGTTCTTTAAAAATCAATTGCTTTGTTTTTATATTTACATTCTTATATGGCCACTAAGTGCCACATATATTTAGTTAATATGCTTTTAGATATGCAATAGAAAATTGTTCTATCTTAAATGAAAACTATATCCTTTTATTTTATTAAAAAATGAAATATTTTATTAAAAAGTGAAACATTATTACCACTGAGCAATATGAACCTTCTTGAATACTTTCTTATTGTTCTGATGAATTGCTAAGTCATAGAAAACAATGTAACTGAAAAGGATACCAGAATATTAGCTGGACTAGCCCTCTGCCCTTCGGCAGGTAAATATCAAGCTCTTACAGAACAAAAAAATAGTTCATTATTTTTACTTAAAGATTTCTCAGAAGCAGAGATTCCATAACTTTTTTCATTAGTCCATGTAAAATTTTACCATCTTAACACAGTTTTGGAAATCTATGTTTAATCATTGATAGGAATCCTGCCCTCATGGAGACCACTTCGATGATGTCCAGGCTCTGCCCTATCTTGAGCACTGGAAAAATAAAATAAAGGACAAAACATGAGAATGGATGGAGAAAAGGGTTAAAATAAATTCTAGTAACCCAAGGCAAAACACAAAATTTGCTTTAGTAAAACTCAAAACTTAGCCTTGAGCTTCCTGGCAACTATGGCAAAAAGGGAAATATGGTGATTATTATTGACAAAAGTAATGTATACATCATAAGAAGCTTTTTTCAATGACACACACTCCCAAATATGTGGGTTAGCATAGGGGATGGAACCAGGAGTGCTAACAGAACCGTGTTCTGTGAAGGCTTTGTGGCCCAGTTACTTTATTCCTCCTTTGGAATCTCTTTAATTCCCCTGAAGTTAGCACACGTTGGCAGCTGGGCACTATCACAGTGGGCAGCATGATAGGGAGGTGACTCAGAAGCCAAGTGGTAGAAAGAGCCAGCTGACTGGTGTGAGAATAAATGGGAGGTTCTGTGTTAGAGACACTGAGAAGTCCTTGGAAGTAAACTTCAGGTGAGTTGCTAGCAGGTCTGGGTGGGCTAAGGTGAGTGAACTGGGAACACTCAGGCTAAGGATTGCATTGAATACACAAGCAGGAGATGCCTGGAACATCTGAGTTACATAAAAGTTATGAAACTACACAATATTGTGCAAGGTTGTAACGTTTAATGGTGATTTTATAAAGATATCTCTTAAGGATCTTGCTTTAATTGCTTGTTATATGCATGGAAATTAATCAATTCTCATTTTTATAAAATTCATCTTTAATTTGAAGAAGGTAATGAAGGCTCCTCTTTATTGCCTTATTGTTAAATTTTCTCTTAATTTATTTAGCCTCTTTATGTTCCTTATTATTTTCTATATGATACTCATCTAGCAACATTTTTTTTAAAAGCATGAAGTCAAAAGCTGTCCACCATATTTAAACACAAGTCTGAGTAACGCAAAAGAAGGAAACAAGCATTGCTGCACATGCTTCGTACATCAGAGTTTTTGAAAAACATTCCTGGGGCACGGCAGGTGTTTTTCATGGATGAACTACATTGCTGGCTTGTGTTCATTTTTACCAGTCAATATTTCTGTGGTAAATCAATATCTCTTTTACACTCAGCCAGGAGAGCTTAATCTTGTCGGTATATTTACCTTTTCCTTTTAATTGACTATTTTGTGCTTTTTTCCTAGTAAGACTTTTACTCTTTTTAAAAATCTTTTTATTTTGAAATATGGATTCACAGGAAGTTGCAAAGATGGTACACAGAGATCCCTTACATCCTTCACCCAGTTTCTCCTCGTGGTTAAATCTTGATGTAACTGTAGTACGATATCAAAACCAGGAAACTGATGTTGGTACAATGTGTGTGTATAGTTCCATCTCATTTTAGGTCTTGTGTAGATTTGTGGAACCTCCACCACAATCAAGACACAGAACTTTACTATCACCCCAACGTTCTCCCTAGGCTGCCCTTTTATAGTGAAAATCACTTCTCTATCTTCACCATCCCTAACTTCTGGTGACCAGAAACCTGTTGTCCATTTCTATGCTTTTGACATTTTGAGAATGTTTTATAAATGGAATCATACATAATTGTTTGAGATTGTCTTTTTTCAGTCAGCATAATGCCCTTGCATATAGTTGGGTCATGTTTTGTTTAATCTACTCTTCCAATCTCTGTCTTTTAATTGGTGTATTTAGACCCTTTAAATTTAATGTGCTTTTGGATATGTTAGGTCTTAAGTCTACCATTTTATTCTTTGTTTTCTATTTGTTTCCTGTTTTTACTTCTTTTTTCTTTTCCCTGCCTTCCTGTGGATTCCTTGAACATTGTATAGACTTCCATTTTGATTTATCTGTATGTTTTCGAGGTGTCTCTTTGTTTAGTGTTTTGTGGTTACTGTAGGTATTACATTGTATATACATAACATTTTACCAGTTCAAGGGAAGTATAAAAGTCTTAACTCTTTTAAGTCCTTTTATGTTCCCTTAACTGTCTGAAATAGTCCTTCTACCTACATCAAGACCCACCTTGGATGATGTTAAACATTTTGCTTTGAGTATTAAACACAATATAAAAAACTCAAGAGAAGGAGCATCTGTTGTGTTTACTCTCATTTTTATTCTTCCATTGTTCATTCTTTCTTCCTGATGCTCAAAGTTTTCTTCCTTTCTTTCCTTCCTTCCTTCCTTCTTTCTTTCTGTCTATAATTTCTTTTCTGTTTTCTGTGGCCACTCTTTTATGGCAGGTCTGAGAACAAATGATCTGTTTTCCTTCTTCTAAGAACGTCTTGATTTTCCCTTCATCCTGAAGACACTTTTCCCAGATATAAAATTCCAGTTCTGTCCTTTCAGCACTTGGGGAACATCAGCCCACTTCCTTCTGGCCTCCATGGTTTCTGATGAGAAATCCACTGTCATTCAAATTATTTTCCCCGAGGTAAGGTGTCGTGAGTGACAGCTCAGTGCACGTTGCTGTGCTGGGCTGCTTCATCTGTAAATGACGCCAGGCTCCTGTCTCGTGGGGTTAGCAAGCACGCACCCCAAGCACACTGTTTGGAACCTGAGGTTCTCAGGAATTGGCAGTTAGTTCTAGCAGCATTTTTCCTTATGTTTATGTCAAATTTCACACTTTAATTCCAGACCTGTAAAAACAAACAAAAAACCAAAAAGGGAGCACAAATATTATGTCCAAAAGACAATGATTTGTGATTTGGCATCTTTAGTAAAATCTTTTCATGTGGCCCCTCCTGCTGCCAGGCTCCCTGTCCCAGTGCTCTGTACCCAGACATGGGGGGGGGAGGGGGTGGAGAGGAAGATTTTACAGCAGGTGATAGCAGGCTAAATGTTTTCATTTACTGCTATGCATGTTCCAGAAGCTCTCTCTGTGACCAGAGCCTTGTGGAGGCATGACATTGACCAAGGTGAGTACCTTCTTCATTTTACATCAAGTTTTCCTGTAAATGTAACAAACACAAAGGAATAAGGTCTTGCCCAGATGTCACCTCCACACCTGGGTCTCAGGATACTGACTGGGGATATCATGTTGACCCATCCGTTCCCTCCCGACCTGGGTGATACCTATAGGGCTCTTCACCTTGAGCCATTAAAAGAACAATGAAAGCTCCGGTTGTGATGTCAAAATCTCTACTGGGGGTTGCTCATCAACCAGTGAGTTTAGTAACTTCAGCACATGTAGACACATACAGTAAAACACAGAGCATGTGGGAAGTTCATGTGCCAGAGGAGACAAGAATAAAGGCATTAGGTCCAACCTACCATCGGGCTTTGCCTGTTCTTCTGGGGCTTCTCCGTTCTCAAATCTGCCTTTGTGCTTTCTGCAGACCAATAGCCCATGCCAGGTCCATCAGTTTCTCCATGTGCCAGAGGAGACAAGAATAAAGGCATTAGGTCCAACCTACCATCGGGCTTTGCCTGTTCTTCTGGGGCTTCTCCATTCTCAAATCTGCCTTTGTGCTTTCTGCAGACCAATAGCCCATGCCAGGTCCATCAGTTTCTTTACCATGAGAGATTATGAGGTGCTGAAACATACTAGTCTCTGTCCCCAGGTTCAGATCTCAAAAGCCCCATTTCCAAGCACTGGATCAAGGTCACATGTTCGTCACATGGAGCAGTATGTCCTCTTGCAGAAATTCGAGTTGGCAGGATGTTCCTGTGCATAGGAAACAAACAAAGTTGACAGTTTGTTTGTCACTAATTTTTGTGTCTTTCTTTTATAAAAATGCTTTTTCATTTTCTCTGATCCCTGTTGCTTTTTTACTCTAGAAACGAGTACAAGTGAATGTGGCACAGTATTTGATCTAGCGCAAAATGTTACATTGATTTATATTAAGTTGGACACATGATCAGTTCATCATGCTTGAGAACAAGTTTGTGAAACATTCAGGATAGAAAGTTCCATTGTGTTTTTCAGTTCTTGCTAACTGTGTTCTGTTTGCTACTTATTAGCTGTATGGGCTTAGACGAGTTTCTTTACTTCTCAGGGCCTCAGTTTCCCTGTTTGTAAAATGGAGATAATAATTGAGTCTCACCTTCAGAGGGTTGTTATGAGGATTATATGAGTTAAAAAAGTAAAGGGCTTAGAACATCTTTTGGAAGATACAAAGTTTACATAATGTTAACCATTGTTTTTACTGTGGTTGTTATTAAACAGAATTTAAAAAATGCTACAGTGGTAATTCTTCTCCAACCTTCACTTTGTAACTTGCCTTTCCTTCTTGTGACAGCTATGGTTGGATTTGTATTTGTAGACCTCTCTGGGATAAGGGTGGAAAACAAGTAGTTTTATATCTGGAAATTTGCTAGAGCCCCTAAAATTCCTAGAATCCTGTCATGCTAGGGTTGTGATCCTTAAACTTTATATTCTATTAAACATGTGTTTTACTCTGTCTTTCACATCTGGAAGGATTTGCTGAAATGGTATTACATCTGAATACACTATTTACAGGTGCTAAAGGGACATATCCCAATACCTTACAATAGTTCTCTCTGTGCCAGCAAGTTCCTTGGTGACCACAGTGCTTGACCCCAGGCCCACCTCCTGGGGTCCCTCTGCACCTGTGTGCTTAAGGCCTGGAATGGGGCCTTGGTTTACGCAACTCCATCTGCCCTTTCAGGAGCACTTGCTGGTTCTTTCTTAGTATCTTCTATGCTCCTAGTTAATGGCCAACTGATTATTTGATGATTTGTTCTATCATCTTCCCAAGTATTGATTCCAAGATGAACAGTCTGTAATTAGGTCCCAGGTCATCTCTTTAAAAAGAAGTCCACAGTATTTCCTTTGAAAATTCTCAAGAGACTTTCTTTGTCCTCTGGGACTTCTCATTGTGGTGGTTCATGTCCCACGATGATTGCCACCTGCCAACGTCTAAAGTGGACTGGAGTATACAACACTGGACTACCCTAAAGTGAACATAGCCTTTGCAAAGTGGTCATTCAGTTATTTGTTTTCCTCTATTAATTTGCCTGTCCGTCCCTGCATCCATACAGAGGCTGTGCAAGTTGATGTTCATAGCGTCGTTCTTAGGCAAAAATAATTAACTCAAATATTTTAAAAATCTGTTCTATTTTGTTTTCCTCTGTAGCCAAAGGAATTTTCTTTTATTTTTTTCTTCATTTAATATATTTGAAAAGATGTTAATGTTTTTTACTTCTCCTATGATGTAGAATTTTCTAAAGCTTGTCGCCGTACAACTGTGTGGTTCACGAAGACCCTGTTTTTTTGTGATCTGGCTTGATTGGGGCTTGATGAAGATGCGGTCTGAGTATTCAGTGGGGCACTGCTATTCTTCTGGCCAGCACAGGTTATACCTCATGGTCACAGGGTGAATTTGTCAGTGTACGTATGTAAGGGAGGTGGGGGTGTCATGGCTCATTTCCCTAAAGATGTAAACCCACTCCAGCGTGGCCTGCTACACCTCTGCCCCATACCCCCTTCAGGGTGCTGTACCTCCTGCCCAAGGCTGTACACTCCAGCAGGAAGCCTTCTGCAGCAGGAAGCCTTCTGCAGCAGGTAGCCTTCTGCAGCAGGTAGCCTTCTCCAGCAGGTAGCGTTCTGCAGCAGGTAGCCTTCTGCAGCAGGTAGCCTTCTCCAGCAGGTAGCCTTCTGCAGCAGGTAGCCTTCTCCAGCAGGTAGCCTTCTGCAGCAGGTAGCCTTCTCCAGCAGGTAGCCTTCTGCAGCAGGTAGCCTTCTCCAGCAGGTAGCCTTCTGCAGCAGGTAGCCGCAGGTAGCCTCCTGCAGCAGGAAGCCTTCTCCAGCAGGTAGACTTCCGCAGCAGGAAGCCTTCTGTAGCAGGTAGCCTTCTGCAGCAGGTAGCCTTCTCCAGCAGGTAGACTTCCGCAGCAGGAAGCCTTCTGTAGCAGGTAGCCTTCTGCAGCAGGTAGCCTTCTCCAGCAGGAAGCCTTCTCCAGCAGGCCTTTTTGGATAGATCATCAACCACTCTTGGCTACTTTCTCTGCAGTCCTTCTGGCATAGGGAAATTAACCCACCTCCTCATCATGGAGACAGGCTGGACCGCTGCTCCCTGGATCCCTGAGACTTTCCTCTGCAGCTACTCATGGGACCCCATTTCCTGGGTCCCAGCTCTTCCTCTGTCTTGGGTTACCTCTCCTCTATGAGGTAGATGGCCTTCGGTAGCATCTAAGAAGGGTGCAGAGGGGCACGGTTCTTAGGTCCTGGCTGCCTAAAAATGTCCTTATTTTACCTTCATATTTTATGGTTTGATTGGGTATAAAAGCATAAGTTGAATATAATTTTTCACTTAGAATTTCCCTAGTTTATATTTTGACTTTTTATTTTTAGAAAAGAAAATGTCGGGCCGGCCCAGTGGTGCACTGGAGAGTGTGCCGCCTGGGAGTGCGGCGGCGCTCCCGCCGAGGGTTCGGATCCCATGTGGAGACCGGTTCCTGCTCACTGGTTGAGCGTGGTGCGGGTGCGACACCAAGGGTTGCTTGCGATCCCGTTACCGGTCAGTAAAAAAGATAAAAAAGGAAAAAAAAAAAAAAGAAAAGAAAATGTCAAATGGACTGATAACAAAAAAAGTCAGGACCCTGATCCAGTCGTCTGTCTCCTCCCCACTCTTAGCTGTTCCTTTGGTTTTGAACTTTGGCCCCATATTTTAAAATAATATGTCTATATGGTAACTCTTGGTTCCTCAGATCTCTCCTGTTGTCATGGTTTGTTTTGTTTTCATCACAGGTTCTAAAATTCCTCTTTGTGATATTCTAAACATATGTAAAAAAGAGCATAGTATAATGGACCCCCACGTGTACCCACCACCCAGCTTCAGCGGTGGGCAGTTCCTGTACGGTAATGTCTCACTCAGGTTGGTGAAGGCATCCGTGCACGTCTTCTGCATTCCCTGCTGCTGAGAAAGCCAACAGCCTTCTGCTGCCTTTCTGTATGTGAGCTGTGTTTGCTTGTGGTTCCCATTTTGAAACTCTTAAGGTCTTCCATTTAGTGATGTCTTGAAATTTCATGATGATAAACCTAACTGTGGTCTTTTTGTTTTTTCCATTCTGCTGGTACTTGGTAGGACTTTTATATTTGGACACTTGTATCTTTTAGTTCTGAGAAATTTTCCTTGACTTTATCCTTTAAATCTTTTATAGAAATTTTGTTTTACTTTAGTTACCATATCTACAAATTCCAAGAGCTTTCATTTATTCTCTGTGTGTGTCCGTGTGTGTGTGACTATGTGTGTGTCTGTGTGTGTCCATGTGTGTATGTGTTTGCATGTGTGTTCATCCTGTTCTTGTTTTATAAATGCAACATTTACTTCTCTCTCTAGCGATATTGACATAGAGTTTTAAAAAGTTTATTTCTGCTCCCCTTATTGACTATTATCTCTAAGTTAACTTTTCTATCTTTTATGTTTGCTTTTTAAATTATATTTCTAGTGAGGCTTGACTGTCCTTTTGCATTGATGATTGAGGTATGAAAACCAGTTTGCATGAGTACAGGGCAGGCTTGTGGACCCGTGCGTGGCATGCTCTCCCCCTGCTGGGGGAAGGTCACCGACACCTGGTTTCTGACCCACCATTCTTGGAACACCTCATGCACTTCTGATACCTTCTGCTTGGAATTTCCTTGCTGTTTGTGTCTGGGGGCAGGTGGAGCAGTGGCTCCCTAGCAAGGAGACTTTTCCAGTATCCCCTGCCTGGAGCCATGCCAGTCTTTGATGGTGCCCAGGTCCTGTGTCCACAGCATCTGCTGCTCATGTTCTCTACGGAACAAACCTTGGCTCTCCTGCAGGACAGGGAAGCAAGGGTTGGGGTCTTCCTTGGCTGCTCAGAATGCAGGGAAGCCTTCGTGCTGGGTTCCTTGAGATGAATTACCTCTTTTCTGTCAGGGTCCTCGTCCTTTCCATTTCTCTGTCTGTGCCTGCCTTCCATGCACTTGTTGAAATATCTCACCAGCTGCTGTCTTCTCGCATCATTCTCTTTGTTATTGCAAATAATATCTTCAGGACTCTTTGGCAGACTTTTGGGTAAAAGAGAAGAAAAATCCATCTAGTCGATCCACTATGTTAAATAGAACATATGTTTACTTACCTAAAGTTCTTTTTCTGATTTCACTTTTTTCTTCCCTTTATATATTGCTTCTGGTTATTTTGTGACTGATTCCTTTAAACATCTACGTCCAAGAGATTTTTTTTACACCTCCCACTATTTCTTCCCTGTTAAGGATCAGAATAGTTACAGCCCCTGCCCTGTTTGATCCTGCCAACATTCCGAAACAGGAAATTCTCTCCAGCTTAGTCCAAAAAGCTACTTGGTGGTCTGTGGTCAGCTGAATTGTTTTCCCAGAATGTAACTGGAGTTAAATGCCCCATCATAAACAGATATAATGGAATGCTTTGGTGGGTTGACCAAAAAAGGTTTCCTCGACCTCTTCTTCATGTGGACGTCTATAAATAGACTCCACCAAGACGTTGCCCTTAGTCTTAATCTCTCCTGCTTTAGCACATCTAGTTAACGGCTTCGGGTTTCCTGAGAGACTTTATCCAGCAGCTCCTGGTGTTTATCCACACAGATGCACGGTGTTCCTGCCATGAGAATAAAATGTCAGAATGTGCAGGACTGTCTGCCCAGCAAGGAAGGAAGTGAATTTCTCATTAACCTGAAGAAAGTGTTTGATCATTTAATTATTCAAGTCTTGTCTTTTCAGAAAGCTACCAGAGGGAGGGAAAGGGGGGAAAGGATGGCTTCTCTGTAATAAGTGGGGTTTTTGTGCAAGGTTTTAAAAATTCTTTTCCAGAGAATGGGGAGGATACTGATAAAATCCCAGACACATTGTCTGCCAGTGTCTGCTCCTCTTGGGCTGCGCCTGGACAAATGGCATCTCATCTTCATCCTGACATCGAAAGGGTTAATTGTAGATGGTGCCAGGATTCACATTTCCTTAAAGTACTTTAAACACTTGAGAGCCCATGTAAAGATTACTATCGCTCCCTGCCTTAGCCAGATCCTGATCTGTGGCGACTGTATTCCACCATCCTGTGTTCCAGGAGCCAGAAGTTTGCCGCCTCTCCTCTGAGCGGCAATAAAGGCTGCAGTAAAGGAACGATCTGGACCCCGATAACTGCACAGCCAGAACAAAGTGTTCCAGCCCAGACGCGATGGTCGATAAACAGCAGCTACATTTAGGCAAAAAATCCTAGAGACTGGAAAGAAAGGTGCAGTGAGACAGGAGGACTTTTAATCTTTTGGAATCTGAAGTTTAATATGGCTTCCACTACTTAAATTTGGAACCTATTTGAAAGAGCGATTGACATATGTTTTTATATAAATTTGTTGATTGGTATTATCCTATTGTGTTTACTCTGTGCTCTGTTCAGTAATAACATTGTTAGATGTCATCTGCATAATCTAAAATGTGAGAACTTAATGTTTTTCAAGCAAGCAGGGGGATAAGTGGAACATATGTTTTTATATAAATTTGTTGATTGGTATTATCCTATTGTGTTTACTCTGTGCTCTGTTCAGTAATAACATTGTTAGATGTGATCTGCATAATCTAAAATGTGAGAACTTAATGTTTTTCAAGCAAGCAGGGGGATAAGTGGAAAGATGTCTACAGAGGAGGATGTCCCATGTCCTTGTCCCCAACCACTGTCAGGTACTTGAAAGTCTTTGTTCTTCCTGAAAGCAGTGATAGACAAGCTAATCCACAAAGTAAGCTGATTTCTGCCTCCTGACATTTATTGAATGCTTAACACCACAGGAAATACAATCTCAGCCTGATATACTTACAAGGGACATTTCAAAGAAGCAGCCCTAAAATAATTTAATCACCAAGGAATTTTTCCTTACATAAATGTGTCAGTAGCAGTACACATTCACATCTTTTAGTAAATATTTCACTTTTATGCCCAATGTGTAATCAGTTGCTTCTGAAAAACAGATTGTAAGCAAACAGATGAGAAAGGAAAAAACAGTTTACTTTTCCCAGTGGAATTTAAAATGATCAATTGTATCTGGGAGAAATATGGCATAAACAGAGGTATTTCTCTTGGAGATCTAAGTATTATTATAAACTGAGATTTTTTTTTTCTGTACGTATGGGTATAGATCATTATTTCAGTAAAAGTGATGCCTTTTCAATATCCCAAAAAAATTTTTTTTCTTCTTTGAAACATAGAGAGTTATGTCTTGTCGATAAGGGGATATTGTCTGTACGTATGGGTATAGATCATTATTTCAGTAAAAGTGATGCCTTTTCAATATCCAAAAAAAATTTTTTTTCTTCTTTGAAACATAGAGAGTTATGTCTTGTCGATAAGGGGATATTGAATCTTTAACTTATCCCAAATTTTACTCTGGATTCTCAAACTGGTCACACTCATTTCATGTTGAGACTTCTGCAAGTCGGGGTTGGACTGGTGCCAAGGCCTGCCTTAGATGAGAGGCCATGCAATGCAGACAATAAAGGCTGGAGCTCCTTAGTGCAAACGCTGGCTCCATCAATGCTGTCATTAATGGTGTGCCGCTTCAGGCAGGGGACACACCTCTCCACTCACCACTTACTACTTACTATAAAGTGGAGATAAGCATAGTCCCTGCCTCATAGAGCTGTTGTGAGAATTGTGTTAATACGTAAAAAAATCACTTAAAACAGCAATTTGTTGTTATTAGCAATTAAGGCAAAACATTGACTTGCTCAGATGATAATAATTGAATCTTCCCTGTTGAATATGGCCAGACAGGTAAAACTCCTTTCTGCTCAAGAAGTAAAGACATGTATTTCATTGACTTGGAGCATGAACAAGTACAGTGGTGTCTGAGATTCTCCTTTGTTGTCTGATGTGAATGACAGCGTCTATTCTCAAGTGATTTTATGGGGGTATGATAGGCAGGGGTCTTGGAAAAACTAGTTTATGGATAGGATGTGACTGTGTCTTCTTGAACAGGGCTCCACGGTTACTGATGCCATCAGTAACTAAATGCTATTTCTGTTAGGGCTGAAATTCTTTTCCTTTTACAGAAGTTTGAGACACCAGATGAAAGATATTAAGAAGTTATAAAGTAGATTTAGTGTTGAGTGGATTCCAACATTCTCCATTAATTGTGTGGTTTCAAATAGCTAAGAGCTATGTCTTCTTGCAGGCAATCTCTAAAGAATGGAGGGGAGGAGATGGATCCTGGAGGAACAGGACCAGGAAGACACAGCCCTTTATGGCAAGAGCGTGTGGAAAGTGTCCAGCCAGACTTCAAATGTTTTCCTTTTCCTTTAGTCAGCTTCTTCCCAGTGACTTGGAGTTGGTTACAGATGGTGCCAGGATTCACCACTATTAGCAAATCATAAGAATTTACTACTACTAGCAAAATGAGATTTTAGACAATGCCAGGATTCACTACTACTAGAAATTATGAGAATGCACAGCATAGTTCACAGGAGATCAGTGGACCAAGAGGAAAAGCCAAACCTTCTTGGGGACCCTGGCAGGCAGTATGGAAACACTAGTAATTTACTGGGCACTGTCTCCAAACCAGGCACTTTCCTTTGTCATACCTCTTATGCTCACTTTGCCCTATGAAGCTCTTGTCTTCCATTCCGTAGGTAATGACATAAGGCACTGAGAGATGAGAAACTTGCTCAGTGTCTTATGGTGCTGTGGTCTGAATGTTTGTGTCACACAAAATGCCTATGTTGAATCCTAATTCCCAAGCAGGTGGGGCCTTCGGGAGGTGATTATGTCATGATGGTGGAATTCTCATAAATGGGGCTTTAGAAAAGAAGACACCTAGAGCTGCCTCACTCCTTCCACCATGTGACAACACAGCAAGAAGGTACAGTCTGTGAAACAGAAAATGGGCCCTCAACAGAGTCCACATCTGCCTTGACCTCAAACTTCCCAGCCTCCAGAACTGTGAGAAATAAAATTCTGTTGTTTATAAGTCGCTCAGTCTGGGGCTTTTTTATAGCAGCTCAAGCTGACTAAGACACATGGTAAGAGGACCCTAGAGACCAGAGTCTGTCTTCTCGATTGCCACTGCTCCTTCATCACTGCTGGACACCCGCCTCTGTTATGCATTAGGGAGGCCTGCTCTTCCATTCTCTCTCACTCCTTCCACTCAGTCTGGAGGTTCCCAAGCACTACTGCTAAATCAGCAAAAATAAATAAATAAATAAATAAATAAATAAATAAATAAATAAATAAATAAAAAATGAGCTTGACAGATACCGTCACTGACTTAACTGCTAAATCAGCAAAAATAAATAAATAAATAAATAAATAAATAAAAAATGAGCTTGACAGATACCGTCACTGACTTTTGGGACAATTAAATCCCAGAGAGACAACACCGATACAAGCAGATTTGTAAGTACTCCTGTAAATAAGAACACAAACTCAACACCTTGCCTTCAGGGCCCATTCTTTCATCTACAACATGAAAGTGTTGGAACGTATGAGGGTATGCTATCCATTCATTCATTTGCTCATAAAAAGGCATGTCTTGAATGTCTTCTACGAGCCAAGTCCTGGGGACACTGCCCCTACCGTGAAAGAGCACATAATCTGTTGGACTTATGCAAAATAATAATAAACAGTTACAATATGCCACAGAAAATGCTGGTCATCGGTGTGCTTGCTCAACAACTATTTCTTTCTTTTTTTTTTTTTAATGATTACTGGAAATATTTTAAGATTTTTTTTGGCAACTATATTTATGTTTATGACATATACCAGTAGTGATGTATTATATTACTGGTTTTTTTTTTGAATTTTTATTTTGTTAATATACAATGTAGTTGATTATTATGTCCCAACACCGAAACCTCCCTCCCTCCTCCCTCTC
>NW_007735841.1:0-936 GCF_000696425.1 Galeopterus variegatus
ATATTAAGTGAAACAAGTCAGGCACAGAAAGTGAAATACCATATGTTCTCACTTATTGGTGAGAGCTAAAAATAAATAAATAAATTCACACGCACACACAAATAAACCAGGGGGGGGTGGGGAAGAAGACTTAACAACTACAACTCCTTGAAGTTGATACAACAAGCAAACAGAAAGGACATTGTTGGCTGGGAGGGGGGAGAGGGAGAAGGGAGGGGGTTTTCGGTAATGGGCCACAATAATCAACCTCATTGTATATCGACAAAATAAAATTAGGAAAACAAACAAACAAAAAAAAATAAAAACAGAGTCATTGGATGTCGGGCCTTAAATCTAACGCTACCTTAAGTGACATTACTAGTGGCTCCATTAACATGGCAGCCTAATAGGGCGCCGGGAGGAAATAAGGTGGGAGTGTCTGCAGGAACCTTGCCTTAGCCTTTATTGGCCAAATATGCACTTCCATGCTCGTAAACACTGCGTGATTGCAATGGCTATGCATTGAGACAGGATGCATGCTCTCATAACCTTTAGGCTGAATGGAGGATGTAAAAAACCTCCCTTCCCCATTTGCCTTTAAAAGCAAGTGCTTGTGTGATAATAAACAGAACTACTCGACAGAACCCCCACTGCATCTGAGGGTCCATTAATGGGCTGGTTGGGGCTGGTGGCTGTGCTAACTTCTCTTCATGGCTCTCTTCCCCCATCTCCTTCCATTAGGGACCGGAAGGAAAGAGGAATCCGGGCAATTCGCTCGCCCACAAAAAGGGGCACCCAGGGAAAGACTGATAACGAGGCTAGGGCTGTTCAGGTTGGCTGGTGGTGGACCCGTCAATTGGAAGAATGGATAAATGTCCTGGAGGACAACATGCGGCGAATGGCCACTCTTGCCCCTCACACCAGGGAAGACGACTGACCCAATGGTGAGTTGGGGGA
>NW_007735841.1:2355-4300 GCF_000696425.1 Galeopterus variegatus
TATGGGACCGAGGGGTAAATAGTGTAATGTGTTCTGGTGAAGAGGTGGAGAAATTGGCCTCAATCACTATGCACCCATCCCTGAGGCAGTGGCTGCAGAATAGCTGCAGATGTGCACCCAGATGAGGTAAGCACTCCTTAATGGACTGGGTGAATGCAGCTGCCTGAACCATGTGGGCAAATGCTGGAGAACTGTCCAAGATTGTTAGTAAATGGCAAACATATGCTGAGTTGGTCCAAATCATACAAGAACTGGGGATGCGGCAGTCCATGTTCAATGTGAACACTCGTGGCCTGGACGATGAGAACTTTATAGGCAGCATGAGAAACATAGTGCTGCAAAATGCCGCATCAACATCCTTTGGGTCACTGATGGCCATACTGGCCCTATACGTTGGTCGTCTTTTACATGAGGTAATGACCATGATAGCCAGCTTGGGTGAAATAGAGGATAGAAGACAAGCAAAAGGGGTCCAAAAGGTAGATGAGACCAAACCCCCAAGAAATACTCAGGATTTTATCCCAAAGGGACCAAGCAAGACTATCCATAAGCAGATGTGGCTTGACTTGCTTGCAGTAGGGGTTAATAAAAAGAAAATTGACTGGTAGCCAAATGCAGTTCTGTTTGCCTTGTGGCAGCAATTGCACCCTGAACAGCATTTCACCAAACATCAGGAAACAGGTAGCAAGGTACGCTCAGTGGACTTAAAAGACTTTTTGGTTGCTCCCGAGTAGGTAGATGATCTGTTTCATTTTGGTCATAAAGCAGGCCAAGGTACTTGTCTTTTGGTGGCAGGTGAAGACCGGAGGCCTCATGTTGAATTGGCAATACATTGGTCGAGGACAAATGTGCAGTGTGTTTTGGCACTGGTGGATACAGGTGCAGAATGTAGCCTGAGATATGGCAATCCAGATAAGTTTTCAGGGGCCACAGTTCGTATAGATGGCTATGGAGGACATACTACTGAGGTCAAAGCTGTGTCATTGCCATTGGGTATAGGAAGATTACCTCCTTGTGTATATACTATATATATATCCCCCATATCTGAATACATATTGAGTATGGATGTGCTTTATGGTTTGCACCTGGAAACAACAGTTGGAGAGTTGTGGCTGCAAGTACAGACATGTGTTATGAGGATATGCTAAACATGATGCACAGGTGTTAACCAAGCCAAGACATGTAGTTAATGTAAAGCAGTATTGCCTACCAGGAGGATGTGCAGAGATAAGTGCCACTATATTGGAATTAGAGAAAGTTGNAAGGTTTAACCCTTTGGATCTCTACTTGAAAGTATCAATGATGGATGGTAGGCCACCATCCCCTGTGGGGAGAAGCCATGTGGCAAGTGTTTTGGGAATTGGGGCATGAGAAAGAAGTAACTCTTTTTCATGTCACAGGACACTTCCCCTTAGCCAGTCAAGGAAATGATGAAGCTGATGTCTTGGCTAAGGTAAGATGGCTGGAGAGAGCCCCAGCTACTGATGTAGCCCAATGGTTACATCGATGATTACATTGATGAATGCAGCATGCTGGCAGCAAAACCATGTGGATGGCAGCTCAAAGATGGGCCTTGCTTATAAAATGGAAAGATGTAGTGAATGCATGTTGTACTTTTCCAGTGTGTGCTCAAGAGACTCCACATCCCCAGTGGATGCCCCGTACAGATGGGCAAATGACTTGAGGAAGGGTGCCCCTGACTCAATGGCAAGTGGACTCTGTGGGACCACTGCCAATTTTGGAAAATTTCAGATACATCTTCATAGCTGTTGATACAGCTACTGGTCTTTTGTTTGTATGGCCTTGTTAGGTCCAAGACCAGGTAAACACTGTGAAGGTATTGAATAGCCTTACTGCTATGTGTGGCTGGCCTGTAGTTATAGCAAGTGATAATGGAACCCACTTTACTGGACATGGGGTTCAGAGGTGGGCCTCCCAGTTGTCC
>NW_007735841.1:6547-8282 GCF_000696425.1 Galeopterus variegatus
AATAGGTTATGTAAATGTAAGGGTCATTTATCCTCACTAAGGGAACACTGCAGAAGATTCTAGACTTGTAGATTGTAAGGCGAGGGACCCTGAAGAGGTGGATTGTTGGGAAAATGGAATGATTGGTTAGGCTCCCCTTGCCTCAGGGCCAGATAGGGGAAGTTCCATAAACATTGTGTGTGGGTGGAGTGAGTGCACCTGCACAGTGCCACATTGGCTGGTGTTTACTGCTTCAGGTGCCCACCCTGTGTGGCTGTGTTTTTCCAAACCTGCAGCTTCCAAGGACCGTGTTCCTAGTTACCTAGCTTATAGACCTGCATGAAGGCGTCTGATGACCCAGCCTGGTATGGAAGGGTCTGGTGACCCAGCCTGGCATGTGAAGGGTTTGTGACTCTGTCTGTGAATGGGCTTGAGGGGTCTGGGAGCTCCAGACCCAGCCCTAGCTCAACAAATGGCCCAGTCGGTGCAGAATTACCAGCAGGTAAAAGAGCCCGACAACTGGCGTGGTTGCCTAGCTTTACAACTGGTGTCACGAACAGGACTGAGAGCTAGGTAATTGGCTCAGCAAGCAGGGTTCGAGACATTAGCCTCGCAGTAGCCTTGCCATACACAGACAGTCATACAAATACATGTGTACAACTTTATATATTGTATTAATTTTTATAACAGGAAATTGGAATAAAATACTTGCTCTACTATTGATGATTAATTAAATGATTATAGCTGCTGCATTAATGAATATATGGAGTGTCTGGCTACTGCTAAGCTGTGGCTAAGGCCTGGAATCCTCACAGTACCAATTGCCAGCACCGAGGCGGTAAAACACTAGCCAAAGTGGTGCCGCCCTGCAGGCGCACTTACTCCACCCACACAATGTTTACTGAACTGCCCTGAACTGGCTCTGAAATAATCTCTTCATATCATGTAATTTCAGTCCACTTTTATCTTTCCTAGGGATTCAGAGGTGAGGGGTGCCTAACCAAATTGTTCCATTTTCCCAACATGGAGCCATTTGGATTTAAAATTTAGAATATTTTAAAAATTCAGTAGATATATTTTACAGAGATTGCAAAGAAATCAAAAAATATGTAAGCTGTGGTGATCTCTATGTGGTTTTTTGTATTTCTTTAAATGCTTTCATGTTTCTAAATAGTTCTACAATGTTTACGTATAATTTTTCTATTCAAAATAAAAAGTGCAAGTTATTTATAATAGTTATATAAGCATTCCATTTGAACTATTTTAAATACAAATAGGTAGCAAATTATTTTTACAATGAAAAAATATATTTTTCTACGTTCTCACTTGGAAAAAACCAAACAGATTTTCCTCCCACACATGAGAAAAAAATCACCTTGGGAAAGAGGCAAAACATGCGACACTTTAGTGCAAATTGAGACTTTTTCAGTATCATGTCAGGTTCTGAAAACAGAAGTTTATAATAGAAATTGTTTAGTAACATTAATCATACCATTTGGTACAGTATTGCCCATAATGTCTAAACATTTATTTAAAGCTCTTATAGGGTTATAAAAATACCCACATACAAAGTGTTTATTGAATTTCATATTAAAATATCAGAGCACTTTTATGTCCAATTATTAAGATGTTTTAATCGTTTTAATTTGTCAGTAGTTATATTAAAACTGGGTTTCAAATAAAATATATGTATCTTGATAGCAAATATACGGAGGAATCTTAAAAATTGAGAAAATTTTCTTCTCTTTTTTTTTTT
>NW_007735841.1:9853-11760 GCF_000696425.1 Galeopterus variegatus
AGACACTAAACACATATTTATTTCTAAAATGTTTAACTGACGATGCAGTATTTGACTGCCCAGAGCACAAGTAAATGGAATAAAAGCAGCTTGGTTTTCCCCTGTTCTTTCCTTTCTACATTCAGGTAACATGTAGGGACACTCTACATGCAGGAAATGTCTGTCAGAGTTGGAAACACTACCACATTATTGTCTTTCCATAATCTTTTTATACTCCAGGTTGCTGCATCTTCCTAAAAGATTTACACTACTAATCTCTGCATTTCTCTTAAAGCAAATATTTATAAATATTAATGTTCTTTGGTAACTAACGCAACACAGAGTCAGCCAGGCCATGCCCCAGGTAGCCCTAAACAATCTCCACCTTTTAGAATCTTATATAGACCATTTCTACATAGAATTTCTTCAAAGGCTGGGGAAAAGTAACACCATCAAGCATATTCAGACTAAATGTAGCTGCACATGTTTTTAATGTAAGCCAGTTGCATAATATTTTAAAGAACTAAATAAGACTATGATGGATTAGCGGTTAATTTGCATAATACATTAAGATGAAATTTTCTCTGTTAGAGACAGCAGATCAATTAAATTTAGTACCTGAAGAATAAAATGCCAAGATAATAGAGCTGACAGAAATAAAACATGCTGTTAACTTTGCATACAAGACTTTTCAGAGCTCTGATTCCTGTCTGTATAACACATTTTTTTAGTTGACAATTGAACATTCTATTCATTTCACTGAAACTTCTAGGTGAAGCTCAATTTTCATTAAACTCTGATAACAGTTTTATGAATAAAATGTGTTAGCNTTTTTTTTTTTAATGTGGACTACATTTCTCCCAGTCCCATAGGATCAAAAATTTTTAAGAAGAAACAAATCTCTAAAGTTCTGTTTTCTCCCTTTAGACCTTGTACCAGAATTTCTTATGTAGCCAATTTAAATAGTTTTGGTTCCATTGCAAAGCTTTAGAAAATTTCAAGATCAAAAGAAAAACCTCCTGTGTACATATGTGCATATACCTACGCATATATACGTATATTCACAAATGCATGTAAAGTAGCCATGCCTGCTGCTAGTAACTGAACGTGTCAAACACTCTGATTGCCATAGTGGCGATGTCGCTTTATGTATTAAGCATAGTCTTATGTCTTCCTCAGTTAAGTAAGTACTGCCACACATGGCTTCTGTCACTCTGAAATGCCATTAGCATAAATGAAATCAGGAAACTTATTTAAATAGTAGTCTCTCCCATCTTCATCTTCAGCCCAAAGGGAAAAAACAGTATAACACTTTTTCCCCATAAATATATTACTATATATCACAAATAGATAAGGATTTCACTATAACAATACCATTATCACACCTAAAAGTTTAAAAATAATCTCTTCGTATCATGTAATTTCAGTCCACTTTGATCTTTCCTAGAGTATCAAAAAACATTTTTGCAGGGATTTTTGTCAGTGTCGCTATTTCAGTTAAGATTCAAATAGGGTCCATAATTTAATTTATTATAGCCTTTTCCTCAGTTTATCTTGTTCATGCCTTTTATTTATTCATTTATTACTTAAATGTGGTCTCCTATTCTATTGAATTTCCTACTTTCTGGATTTGAATTATTTCATTCTCATGATGTTATTTGACATATTCCTCTATTGCCTAAGTTTCCTGTGATGGGGGAGTTATATTTACACGCTTGATAAGCTCTGGTGTGGTCATTAAGAGTTTTTCATACAAGGCAGGAAGAGCTATTAAGTTTACTACCTTACAGGGGAAAACTGTAAAGGAAATGGGAGCTTGGTGACTTTCCCATGAAAATTTTCAAATGGAATGCAGATTAGTGGGAAAAGACACTAAACACATATTTATTTCTAAAATGTTTAACTGACGATGCAGTATTTGACTGCCC
>NW_007735841.1:13158-29206 GCF_000696425.1 Galeopterus variegatus
AACACATTTTTTTAGTTGACAATTGAACATTCTATTCATTTCACTGAAACTTCTAGGTGAAGCTCAATTTTCATTAAACTCTGATAACAGTTTTATGAATAAAATGTGGTAGCTATTAATATTTTAGTATACGACTTAAATCTAAATATAAAAAAGACTGCAGTCACCAAATATTCAGTACATATTCACAGAATCAGAGACAAGGCATTCACACATAACATTCCTGTTGAATTAGATGACTCACAAATTTTTCTGATTTTGAGATTCTATGAATATATTTTTCCAGAAAATATTTAAATTTATCTTCATAAACATGAGTATGTATCAGTAACTCAGATACCCCTTATTTCCTCAACTCTGGAAACTACTTGCACCTTTCTGTAATCTGTGAAATATACACATCTGGTGAGTCTTTCTTGAAAATACATGTACTACTCATTATAAAAATTCTACTTTTATTATACCTAATTAAATATAGCATCATTAAGCATAACATTGGTACATTTTCCATAATCACATTTTTTATCAATAATTAATTTTATCAACATAATTATCTATTATTGGTTGTAGATGATGAGATGATGATGAAATCAGTAACTCACATGTGACAGAATACTTTATTATTTGGTAAAAATAAGAATGTGCATGTATTATTCCATTTGTGTTGCTTATAACAGAATACCTGAAACTGAGTAATTTATAAAGAAATGAAATTTATTTTTTACAGTTTTGGAGGCTGGAAAGTCCAAAGTCCAGGAAACACATCTGTTGAGGTCCTTCTTCTGGGTGGGAATTTTCTACAGGTCCTGTGGCAACCAGAAAGTTACTTTGTGAGAATGAGCTAAGCAAGAGCTCTCCTTATAAAGCCATCAGAAACACACCCATTACTCCATGAATGAATCAATCCGTTCACAAGGGCACAGTCTTCATGTCTAATCTCATCACCTCTAAAGGCCCCACTTTTCAAATACCGTAATCAAATTTCCCACCTTCTTATCACTGTTACAGTGGAAGTAAAGCTTCCAGTGCACGAACTTTTGGGGGACACATTTAGCCCACAGGAGTTTATATTTCTCTCGTTTCCACCCTGTAAAAGACAACAACTGTTTATATATTCAGGCAGTTTGTTTTTTGAGTCTATCCAACATCTTTGCTTCCATTTCCTCTTTTAGCTAAAAGGCAACTCTATATTTTTTNTTTTTTGTGAAATCACCCAACACTACTGTCTCAGTAATGTGGTTGGTGTTGACCCTCCTGTATTCCCCTAAATTCAGGAGTAGATATGTTATACTAGTCTGGTCCATTAGAGTACCAAACCTCTATAAGAAATGACTGGAAAGGGAAAGACGTGGCAGAAACAAATCCTGTTTCATTCATTTCTTGGCATATGTGAAAATATAACTTCCAGTCTCCTTGCGTTCTGGTAGGTCCATTGATTTAATCCTTGTCAAAGTACCTACCTTGTGTTTCTTCTCTCTTCCCTGCTGTGAAGACAATTAAGGGCATGAGTTAAAGATGGCATGACTGCATCAGACATGACTTGAGCAACAAATAAAATGTTCTTGTGTTAAACTCCTATAAGATGGTTGTGTGTTTATGATTGCAGCAAGTCTTACCTAGTGTGACTAATAGAGATGGTAATGCAACCCTCAGTCAATGAGACTTCATTTAAAATTGTTTCTGAATTGTTGTTGAAACTATTTTAAATATAACTAATCTGCTTCTGTCAATGTTACCAAAATATAAAATGCAAGCTTAGTGTTATTCGAGGTCAGCTTGCATGGTGAGGAAGACTCAGACCGAATTTAGAAAGCTCAATCGAAATAAGGGCATGTTTTTATTAGACCATTTGAATATCCATTTGTAACCATAGTGGGGACATTTCAGTTACTCAAATCAATAAATGCTTCTTTTATCTTAAGCCAATATGCATTTTCTGCCATTTGCATTTTGAAGAACTAAGATTGATAATGGCCAAGGACTTTTCAGTGGGTGGGGACATTTCAGTTACTCAAATCAATAAATGCTTCTTTTATCTTAAGCCAATATTCATTTTCTGCCATTTGCATTTTGAAGAACTAAGATTGATAATGGCCAAGGACTTTTCAGTGGTTGTCCTACAAACTTGCTACACCCATATTTCAACCTTTGAACATGAGGATTCCCATTTGATTGATTTACCCTGTGAATACAGAAAGGACAGTGAGTAGAAATGTTTACCTTTTAAATGATGCCCTACTTGAGAGCCAGCAGGAATGTGATCTGAACAGACTTTGTGTTTTGCTTCTCAGTGCTACATGGTTGAAATTAATCTCTGGATAGCTTTTATACATCACATTTTGTGTGAAAACACATGAACCTACATATACACACACTTATATTATCATTTTAAATATTATAATTTTTAAATAATAGTTAAATTATGATTTCCTAGACAATCTTTACCCACTCTCATGTTGAAAGCATCTTTATCTTTTGGATCATATTTTTAGCTATGAAAATACCTTAATCCTATCATATACTTACTGAGCTCTAGAATATCTCTGCTTTTAGAAAAGCAGATTCTAGAAACTTAATTTTTCTTGTATTCCCAATTTTGTTAGGTTAAATCTTATAAGCTCTGGGTTAAATTAAATTACAAAAACTTCCTGAATGTTATTTTTATTGATTTCTCTAGACACAGCTCTAAAAATGGCTATTATATTAACACTATGGAAGAATTTTGTCTATATATGAATACCATGAAAGATTATTTGTATTTAGGATTATCCATGTGAATGTGAATCATTGAAGTCTCGGTTTAATTTAGTGGATTGTATTTAAGACCTTTTGTGTGTTTTCGGTCCAAATCAGTTTATCCCAATATAATATGGCATTTGCTCTACTCTTATTATTGTGTGTCCTCAACCTTGGTTTACATGGAAAATAATATTTTCTAGAAAAGCATAAAATTTATTTTAAGGACAACATATTTTTAAAAATAGACTGATCATCTACAGCTATAACCTTATTATCTATTAACAGTTTTTTTTCTTGAATCTTAAGTTTTCCAGATCTTTCTGGAAATATATGTTTATGAATTAATTCTTTTGTTGGCTGATCTGCTATTTATATATGACTACTGGGTTTACTGTATGCTATCAGTTCCATTCATAAAAGGTGGCCTTCAGACCGAGCTTAATACTACTGAAATAATTTTGCTAACTTAGGAGAATTGTTAGTTCTCATCCTCGGGTCTGAATATCAGCTTAATAATGTAAAACTTGATTAGCTATTTCAGGAAGCAAAACCTCAAAATAGATTAACTAAAATCCAAGACCTTTTGTTTATGTGGATTGCTTACCCTCCAGAAATTATGTTAAAAGGGGTTCTATTATTTTTTTCCTGTAGATGCTGACAAAAAGGTCTAGTGCAATACAACCATATTAATGAATCAAATTCATTATCCCTAATAATTTAGAGCCTTCCACCAAGATTGTAAAATCAAACTCTCTATGTTTTCATGTAAGTCATGAAATAAAATGTTACCAAGAGAAAAATATGTGGAAAGCTCTTATATATAATGGTGCCATTTAAAACTGGCCCATTATCTAACAGTTTTTCAACTAGAAAAACACCTTTCAAACAGGAGTGTGATCTGGTGTATATCTCAACTTCTCATATACAAGTATATTAAAATACACTCTGAAATTTAGTTGTCTCCAATAAAGGTACACTATGTCTTGATTACAGGTAAGTCTGCTTAGAAAAGATGTATGCACTATGGCTTATGTAAGTATAAAGCATTATCATTGGAGTCTTCTTTGGAAGACCATACTGCTGTGGGCTTAGACAAAACCAAAGAACACCTAAAAGCATCTAATTAATATCTAGCACCTATACCACATGGCAGAGTGGATCAGTGACAGAAACGGCAGCAGTGCACTATTAAACTCCTGGGCTTATGGAGTAGGTGACAACTTTTCTTCATATTATATATGACAGGTGTTACAAATAAAAATGCCCAATAGAGCCCGATTTTCCCATTTTCAAGGTCACTGAGAAATCTGTTTAAAAAATGTATTAAAATGTAAGGAATTTTCCAAATTGAAAATTTCTTCCATATTTAATTTAGAAATGGTATGGGTCAACAATGTGTAGTCTTAACAAAATGCATTAAACTTTCCTACCATATGGGTGTCCAGAGGTTGGCCTAAGTGCCCAAGCGTCCTGTATAATGCCAGGAAGATGGAATGTAAGGAACAACAAGTTGGAAATATGTCTACTGACAATCCAGCATGTTTTGCGACAAAGAAGGCCTTAATGTTTTCCTCGGCTTGACTAAAATTTAGACAGGCTTCTTCTTGACTCTAGGCTCTGACCTCCCTTTTCTTAGAGAATATATTTTAGAAAATTTGTAATTGTAACTTTTTTCTCTGACACTTGGATATATAAATCTTTTTTAAAAAAAAATCTTGCCAGTTTGACAACTCAAGAAATATCTTCCTTAAGGACCTGGGAAACTTCTTTTTGATGTTAGTACAATTTTTGCTTTGATGATGGATTTTAACACCTTAAACTTAATGTAGAGATACAGGAATTATGTGACTACACCACAGGCATGCTAGAGTCCTTTGTTCTCTAGGACATTGGGCATTGCAATTACCTATGTACTAACCTGTCTTGCCCATTGGGCTGGATTGTAGAGAGAGGTGGCTTACTTTTTGGTTATATCCCTCATGACTAGAAAAGTATTCCACTGACAATAGACACTCAGTCACTGTATGTGTTGGGAGTGGGGTAAATCTGATATAGATACATAGCCTTATCTAATCCACCAACTAAGTTATTCTCTGAAAATAAAAATGGGATAAAATAAAAGGACTTAAAATAAGAAAAGTCAAAAGTATATTATAGAGTGAAAGTACCCAAGTTTTTAGTAAGCCAAATGTTAGGTTGTACTACAACTGCATACATTTATCAGTTGTATATTAAAAGGACTTAAAATAAGAAAAGTCAAAAGTATATTATAGAGTGAAAGTACACAAGTTTTTAGTAAGCCAAATGTTAGGTTGTACTACAACTGCATACATTTATCAGTTGTATAATCACAGACAAATTGTTACCCTCTTAAACTAGACTATGTTTAGGTGTAAATTAAGAAAATTGTAGCAACACTGCTATCAAATACTGTATGAAGGGCACTCAATATTTAGTAATTTATCATTCTCAATTTATTCCTACAAAAGTGGTCATTATAGCCGGCCTGGTGGCGCACTGCTACAGTGCGCCGCTTGGGAGCACGGCAGCACTCCCGCCGAGGGTTCAGATCCCACATACAGACCGGCCACTCACTGGCTGAGTGAGGTGCGGGCGCAGCACCGAGGGTTGCGATCCCGTTGCCGGTCCCAGTCCGATACGGGCGCGACACTGAGGGTTGTGATCCGTTGTCGGTCACGAAAAAAAGACAAAAAGGAAAAAAAAAAAAGTGGTCATTATAAAGCAAACCATATTGATTTATATTGGAGTGATATATTATCGGTCACGAAAAAAAGACAAAAAGGAAAAAAAAAAAAAAAGTGGTCATTATAAAGCAAACCATATTGATTTATATTGGAGTGATATATTATTATTTTGGAAACATATTGAATATAGATATTAAGATTTCTTATAATTTGTTTCTAATCTTAAACAGGACTTAAATAGCACATATTTTTCCCCTACCATGCAAATTCCTATTCATACTTCAAAGATTATATTGACTATTACATCTCTGCTAAGCTAGTAATTAAAGTCAATTATTCTCTGCTCTCTCGTGTCTTTTATATATTTATAAAAACCCATTTAATTGCACTGTGCTTATTCATTTACTTGTCCATATTTAACTAAGTGGAAACCTTTTTGAAAATAGGAATCATGACTGTTTCATCATTTCTTGAAGGCCTGTCATCTGTGTCTGATACATAACAGATACTCAATACACAGTTGTTGATTGGCTGGCTGGCTAGCTGGCTGAAGCTATTTTTCTTAATTTTTGTTTCAAACTAAATAATACAAGAAAAATTAAGAGAAAACCCAAAAATGAAAACAAAATTATTTCAGCCTCTCTAAAAGTAATAATTCTGACAAAGATAAATAGGTTGAAATAATGGGATTTGCTTGATTTGAAGTCACAAGAATGTACCTAAAACACTTGATTGCTGTTAATTCAACTTATCTTTATTTATTGCTAATGAGTGGGACACATGAAAAGGAGAGAATATACACAGACACAGACACACACCACACACACACACTCACACCTTCTTATTGTACGATTGTTTGACAAAATACGTTCTTCAAATATTATAAAATTATAAAATGCGTCAGGAATATTATAAAGACTTTTATTTGTTTGGTTCCACAAATTATAGTTTACAAAGACAGAATGCTTTATGGTTTTGAACAGACACCAAAATGAATAGCTTTAAAAATGCTAGTACTTATTGTGTAATTTCTCTGTGCCAGACACTGGCTACATATTTTCCACCCCACTTAATCCACACATTAATCCTGTGTAGTAATTACTATTAGGTTTTTATATTTCTTGTAAAGAAATTTGTGATTAGAAAATAACTTTGCCTGAGGTACCTCAGCTAACTTGAGGTGAAATCTTTCAGATTTGGCTACATGGATTCATGAATCTGAAGCCTATGTTTTAAAGTACTATACTACCATTCTAGTGGTACAGAAAGACTGGCATAGACTCTTCAGAACTTCGCAATTTATAGATAGAGGACCTCAATGAAAGGCTGATACATTTGTATTGTGTAATAACTTTGTCTTCAGCAAGGTATAGAAGGAAATACATGTATCTGAAGTATAGTTATAAAGTTAAAAGTCCACTCTTATGTAAATATGTGTCTACAGTATTTTTTACCCAGAGGAGGACAAACCTAGTAGTAATTTGTATTAGAGGGAGAGAGAGTAGGAACTTTCTAACATGAGGAAAAGGGATTGCAACCCTGTGATACTCAAGGCCTTGTAGATATCTTGTTTGCACAGATTACAGATTTTGTTAGGCAAACATTTTTATTTTTATATCTAATAGAGAACTTCATGGGATTCATTACTTTTATAAAAGAGAAAATGAGTGAGAAAAAAAGAGAGAGGCTAAGAAGAGGAATTATATGATACCCATTATGTGCTGCCAAGTTAATGATGAAACTTCATTTTCTTTAATACTCTGAAGAATTAGAAGCATAGAAATACAAATCACACCTTCTTAATTAGAACAAATTAATTACTTAAAATGATGAAAACAATTTGCTATAGCTTCATTTTCCCTAAAATTACATATTAGTTTCTATATGCATTTCTAGCCGGAAGTACAATTTCTGTGTATTAACATTTGTTGCCAAGTACTGTATATCATCTACAATTCTGTGTTATTAAATTCCTGAAGCATGCAATACAGCAAACTTAATAGATTTTATGCAAATTATTATATAACAAAATAAGACCAGATGGTACTCATCATAGCAGAATCTTTCTATAATAGTTTCATATTTTTGTTAAAATTAAACAAAACATAAAGTTACCTCTGTGGCTTTTAACTTATTTTAATTCATTTCCTGTAAGCATTTTTTAGCCATTGTCCTAACCCTTTGCATCGTGTTATGACATCTCCATTTTAACATACTTTTGAAATTAAGTTACTGTCAATGACTTGTTACTGTGATCTATAGGATGATTTGTGTATACCAACATTTTCATTGCAAAACAATCTGTAGATATACAGAGGAAAAAATTCAGCTTGTACTATTAAAGTACAAACAATATCAAAATGTTAAATTGCTACTGTTACATTTAGATTTATTAATATATAAAATAGATATATAAACACACACACAAATATATATTCATACCACCAAATTTTTTCATTTTTTTTGCTTTCTATATTCAAGAAACACCTCATAGAGATAATTGCTGCAAAGACAATTGTATGTAGACAGTACATTTGACTGCTGCACATGGATTCCTTAATTCTATGATTCTGCAAATTCCTTTATGCAGAAAAACAGAACCGTGCATATTATAATTACATTTTACTTTTATAAAATGGTTTTAGAATTAGAATAGGGCAAATAAAGCAATGATTCACTAAAGAAAAATCACTCGTACTTTTATCTAAATTCTGAAAATTATACAAGGCAAATGTTCACTTGGGAACAGGAAAAGAAATCAGACAAAAGCTGTGATAGCTGATGTAAATCTGAGGAAGATCACTTTGCCAGTCCATTGGCTTCTTAAAAAGAAGCCTATAAAAGGGCATGAGCAGATGTATATGTCAGTCTAAATATACAGTGTGACTCTACTCTTTGTATAATGAGGATTTTACTTTGAGATGTAATAAAGAAAAAGAAGGAGAAAACATAGGTATGTTTATAAGACACAAGAGGAGCTAAAAGAGCCGCATTCATTATTTTATTTCTCAGTGGAGAGATTAAAAAAAAAAAATCTTGCATTGTTCCCATATAATGAAATACATTTGAGAATAAATTTTTTAATAATTAAAGTCAACTGAAAAACAAACAAATAAGCAATCAAATGTCAAGAGTTAGGTAAAATGATCTTGCATTGTTCCCATATAATGAAATACATTTGAGAATAAATTTTTTAAAAATTAAAGTCAACTGAAAAACAAACAAATAAGCAATCAAATGTCAAGAGTTAGGTAAAATGAACAAGTCAAAATGGTTTATAATCCACGCCAAAAAAAAATTCCTCTTGGATTGTTAATAAAATTGGCATTACCACAAAAAATAATAAAGTGTTAATAAAATGTGTATAAATATATAACCACTTGAACATTATGTGAAGCTCAAAATTCACATTTGATCAAATGAAAAATTATTTAGTTTTCAGAGAGTATTTGGAAACTAATATAAAAATGTGTGTTATGATTATAACTCTTCTCACAGAAACGTAGTATTTTACATTATTTTGTGTTAATTAGGAACAATTGAAAATAAATTACAAAGCATTGTCATTTGGCCATCTCTGAGGCTGCTATTCAGAGTTAAAAGCTTTCATCAATATTGACAATAACTTCTCAGAAGGAGAAAATTGAAGATATTTTTAACAATAGCACTAAAAGTTAGATAATAACCCCATAATAAATTAACAAGAAGTAAGTGAGGCTTATAGAGTAAGAAAATCGAGACTATAAAGCAACATTTTATTTTACTAAATGCAGACTAATGTACAATTCCTAAGTGGTAAAAATATCAGATTATTCTGATTGATGTAGACATATAACATAATTTCATTTGAAATACAATATTTCCCCATAAACCTTAAAACTTCACTTTAAAATTTACATGTAAATGAAGTGCATAAAATATAGAATAATATGTGTACTATTTGCCATAAACAATATGAAAATATTGTAAAACTTAATTGATTAAAACATTGTAATATGGGCTCAGCAACAGATATGCAGATCAATGAACAGAAGACAAGTTATTAATTAAAGAAGCAATTTATTAAATAAAACTGGAACTTCAATTTAGAGGAAAGAAGTGTGGATTATTGAGCGAATGTCATGATGTACAATTGCTAATAATACAATTGCTATTTCTGCTCTGCCAGCTTTCCTTTGGATAATGATATGCCCCTCTCCATAATGCCTAGAATTTTTTTGTTACATTGGAAATCCATTCTCTAGAAGTCTGTGCACACAATGGTGCAAATACAGTTTTAATTACAGTGATTTTTATTTGATCATTGTAAGACTTTTGTCCAATCAGAATTTTGTAATATAGATACTTTTTGATATTAAAATCTCTTTAGTCTCTTTAACTATGTGTTATATTAAACTTATTCTTTTTACCTTTAGTTTTACTTTTAAGTACTAGAATGTGTTAAATAGTTCTATAACACACACAATGTCTACATTCTATAGTACAGTTTATTTTTCTAATGATCTTGGCTTTTCTTCTCTCAGAATCCTAAAGAGATTTCTTTTTAAATTATTGAAAATATAAACAAGCCCCTAAGGGAGGGAGAAAGAACTGGGCTGAGATAGCATAAGCATTGATTATTTGAAATTTCAAATATAATGTCCACAAAAATAGATGCTACCTGAAGTTCCTACTACTTTTCTAATGTAGCACATAAATATGTAGATATATCGAGTTTGTAAACAATGGTTAAAAAATTTAATAACCTAACAGTCAACCCTAGATTATTATAAAAACAAAACAGAAGTCTTCTAACCAGAGCCCTGAGATCCTTTAAACATAGCGGTAAAGTTGCAACAGAGTCTCAGCATGTAAGAAAATATGGATGGGTAATCCTGCTATTAGAGTAAACTGTCAGGGTACTTTCAAAACAATCAGTCAAGAGCAGATGGTTTTCTTTTCTAAAAAAATTATTTACTTATTTTTTATTTATATATATATATATTTATAGGGTATAGAGTTGACTATCAGTATTTGTGTACAGTATGTGATGACTAAATCAATTTTATTAGCATGTTCTTCATTACAAATTATAGTTACTCTTTGTGTCCCTTACCCAATTACTTGCTAACAACCTCCCCCTCCCCCTTTCCCACCTCTAGTAACTATAGGTTTGTTCTCTCCTGAAAATTCAACATTTTATTGTTGTCCGTTCCTTCCTTCCATCTCAATTATAAGTGAGGATGTGGTATTTCTCTTTCTTTGTCTGGCTTATTTCACTTAGCATAATTTTCTCCAAGCTCATCCACGTTGTTGCAAATGGCAGAATTTCATTCTTTTTTATGGATGAGTAGTATCGCATGGTGTATATATACCACATTTTCCTTATCCAGTCACCTGCTGATGGGCATGTAGGTCGGTTCCATATCTTGGCTATTGTAAATGGAGCTGTGATGAACATGGGATAGAAATCATCATGTTGAAGGGATACCTGCACTCCTATGTTCAAGAGTGGTTGATTTTTGAGAGGCTAGATCATACATAATTTTTGTTATTCAATATATTAAAAGCTAGCACATATTATATATAATGCATTTAGGGATTAAATAAATAAATTCTGCACACACAAAATTAATCTTAATTTATTCCTCATAATATGCACAAATATTAACATAAAATGGATTATAGACCTAAATATTAAGCATAAAACTATAAAACTTTCTAGAACAAATTATGTCAGAATTTATTTGTAAACTTGACTAGGGCAAGGACTTCTTGGAAAACCAAAGAATGATCTATAAAAGACAAACTGATGAACTGGATTTCATAAAAATTAATAACATCTACTACTCAAAAAATTAGGAAAATGAAGACAAGTCATATATTAGGAAAGAATATTTCACAAAATAATTGTATCTAATACATTTAAAGAAATCTCAAACTTTAATAAGAATAAAGCAAACAACTTAAAAAGAGGACCAAAATATTTGAATTATACTACAACAAAAGAATTATGGGTTGAATGCAAGCATATCAAAAGATGTTCAGTATCATTAGGCAGTAGGGAAATAAATACAAGTTAATACCAAAATGAAATACTACTACATACCTACAAGGATGAATAAAGTTGAACCTGACAATATCAAGAGCTGATGAGGATGAGAAAGCAACCAGAAATCTCATACATTGTTGGAAGGAATGCAAATTGTATATCCACTCTAAAAAAGAGTCTGGTAGTTGTCTTAAAAATTTAAATATACACGTACCACATAAACTCGTAGGTATTTATTCAGAGAAATAAAAACTCATATTTACACAAAACTTTATGCAAAAGTTTTTGATAGTTTTATGCATAACCACTGAAATGAATAAACGAAAAGAGTCTGGTAGTTGTCTTAAAAATTTAAATATACACGTACCACATAAACTCGTAGGTATTTATTCAGAGAAATAAAAACTCATATATACACAAAACTTTATGCAAAAGTTTTTGATAGTTTTATGCATAACCACTGAAATGAATAAACAACCCAAATGTCCCTCAGCCAGGAAATAGACAAACTCTATTTATTCATACAATGAAAACAATAAAAGGTGAACTATAGATACATACAACAGGAAGAATTAATCTCAAATATGTTATGCTAAGAGAAAGCAGGCAAACTCAAAATACTACACAGATATCCTCAATAAAATATTAGCAACTCATATCAGCAATGTTTAAAAAAATTATATTCCACAACCAAATGGGATTTATTTCAGTTATGCTAGGCTGGTTCCTCATTTGAAAATCAATCAATGTAATCTACCATATCAACAGGCTAAAGAAGAAAAATCACATGATCATATAAATGGATGCAGAAAAAGCATTTTAAAAATCAACATCCCTTCATGATAAATACTCTCAGCAAACTAGAAATAGAGGGATAATTTCTCTACTTGGTAATGTACAACTGGCATCATGCTTAACAGTAAAAGACTGAATGCTTTTCCTGTAAGAACAGAATGCGACAAACATGTCCTCTCCTATTTAATATAGTGCTGGAATTCTATCCACTGAAATAGGAAAGAAAAAGACATAAAAGGCATTAGGATTAAAGAAAAGACATAAAATTTTCACTATTTGAGTATGGCCTGATTGTCTATGTTAAAACAACAACAACAGGGCCGGCCTGGTGGCGCACTGCTACAGTGCGCCGCTTGGGAGTGAGGTGGCGCTCCCGCCGAGGGTTCAGATCCCACATACAGACCGGTTCCCGCTCACTGGCTGAGCGAGGTGCGGGAGCAACACCGAGGGTTGCGATCCCGTTGCCAGTCCTGGTCCGGTACGGGCGCGACACTGAGGGTTGCGATCCGTTGCCGGACACGGAAAAAGACAAAAAGGAAAAAAAAAACCAACAACAACAACAACAACAACAACAACAAAACCTCCTGAAACTAATAAGTGAGTTCATCAAGTTTGAAGGTATAAGGTTAACACACAACAATCAGTAATATTTCTTCATACTAGTAATAAACATGTGGAAGCCATAGTCGAAAACTCAATACCCTTTACTAGTACTCCAAAGAAAATTAAATACTTAGGCATAAACTTAACTAAACATGTACAGGATCTATATGCTGAAAATTACAAATTACTGCTGAAAGAAATCAAAGAAGCTCTAGATAAATGAAGAGTCAGTTTATTCATGGGTTGGAGGACTCATTATAGTAAAGAGGTCAATGTTTAAGGAAACCCCTATCAAATTTCAAATAAGTTTCTTTCCTATAAGCAATTTATTCAAAACTTTATATAGAAAAGCATAGACCTTAAAATAACTATAACAACACTGAAAAGTAAGAATAAAGTGGGAGGGATACCCACTCCCTTAATACCACTGTACCTGGTATTAAGGCCAACTATCTGACTACAGTAATGAAGAGAATGTAGTACTGGCAAAGATATAGACACACAGATCAACAGAACAAAATAGAGACCCCAGAAATAGATTCACACAAATATGCTCAACTGTGTTTTGACAAAAGTGCAAAAGCAAATTAATTTCAAAAGGATAGACATTTTTAACAAATTGAGCTGGAGTAGCTGGTCATTCACAAGCAAAACAAACAAAATCTAAACCTCGCACACCTTAAATATTAACTCAAAATGCATGCATAATAAACTTAAATGTAGAACTGGAAAACTTCTGCGGGGAGTGAGAACAATTTGGTGAATCTGGAGCTAGACAAATAATTCTTAGATTTAACACTGAAAGCACAATTGAAAAAAATGATAAATTGGACTTCATTAGTATTAAAAACCATTGCTAGGCAAAAAGTTAAAAGGATGAACAGACAAACTACAGATGTGAAGAAAATATTTGTGAACAACATACCCAACATAGGACTTGAATCTAGAATATTTAAAGAACTTCCAAAATGAGCAGTAAAAGAATAAACAGAACAATTTTAGAAGCGGGCAAAAGACACAAACAAACATTTCACTGAAAAAAATATTCAGAGGACAAATACACATATAAAATGATGTTCAATATTATCAGCCTTAAGGGAAATATACATTAAAACCACAATGAGATAGAACTGTATTCCTCATAGAATGACTAAAGTAAAAATGATAATATCAAATACTGGCAAGAATGCATAGAAAGAAAAACCCAAAGCTAGAGGAAGGAAGAAAATATTAAATATTAGATCAGAGATAAATCAAGTAGAGAATAGAAAAACAATACAGAAAAGCAACAAAAGTTTTTTTTCAGAAAGATGAATAAAATTGAAAAACTTTGGCTAAGCTGGCCAAGAGAAAAAAAGAAAGATTCAAATTACTAAAGTAAGAATCGAAAGTGGAGACAATATAATAGACCTTACAGAAATAAAATATATTTAAAATCTATGAACAACGTATACCAACAAATTAGATCAACTAGATGAAATGGGCAAATTCCCAGAAACACACAAATCACCCAAAATGACTCAAAAGATGTAAATAATCAAGACACACCTATAAAAAGTGAAAACCTCCCAAAAAAGAAAAGCCAAGGAGCAGATGTCTACACTAGGGAATTCCACCAAACATTTAAAGGAGAATTAACACTTATCAAAATTCAATGTTTAATGGTGAAAGATTGAATGTTTTCTCACAAGTATCTGAAACAAGACGAGGCTGTTAACTCTCACCACTTCTATCCACCATTGTTCTGCAGGTGCTATATAGGGCAATTAGACAAGAAAGTAAAATAAAATGTATCCATATTAGAGAGAAAGAAAGAAAACTTTCTATTTGCACATGATATGACCTTATGTGTAGAAAATCCTAAGGAATCCAAAATACCTATTAAAGCCAATACACAATTTCAACAAGTTGCAGGATACAAGGTCAACATACAAAAATCAGTTGTATTTCTATACACTAGGACTGAACATCCAAACTGAAAATAGAAGAATTCCAATGTATAACAGGATAACAAAGAATAAAATATTTAGTAATAAGTTTAACAAAAGAAGTGCAGACTTTTACACTGAATATTACAAAAAAATTTAAAGACATCAAGATGACTTAAATAAATGGAAAGATATCTCATGTTCTTGGATAAGTAATACTTCACAAATGATCTACAGATTCAATGCAATCCCTATCAAAATCCCAGCTGGCTTTTTATGAGCTGGTCCTAAAATTGATATGGAATTTCAGGGAATTCAGAACAGCCAAAATAGTCATGACAAAGAAGAGGGAGTAGGAGGATTCACTCTTTACTATTATAAAAATTACTGCAAAGCTACAGTAATTAAGACAGTGAGGTACAGGCATAATGAAAGTCATATAGATCTTTTGAATAGAGTTGAAAATCCAGAAATAGAACTAAACATATAGCTGATTGATTTTTGACAGGGGTGTCATGACGATTTGATGGGTAAAAAACAGTGTTTTCAGCAAATAGTACTAGTACAGTTGGATACTACATGCAAAAGAATCAAGTTGAACCCCTTTTAAACCCTGTACATACACACACACACACGCACACTTTAAATTAAATTAAATTGTGACTGTGAGAGCTAAAACTAATAAAGCTCTAGAAGAAAACACAGGAATAGATATTTGTGATATCAAGTAAGGTCAATCCTTCTTTAATACAACAACAATACAACAACACCAGCAGCAAAAGAAAATATTAGATAAATTGAACTTGATTATAATTAAAAACTGTTTTATTCAAGTATACCATCAAAAAAATTAAAAGACAGCCCAGAGAATGGGAGAAAATACTGCTGATCATATATTTGATAACACAGTAACATCCAGAAGATGTAATGAGTTTTTACAACCCACAAATAAAAAGACATTAACCCAACTAAAATGACCCGAATACACATTGTTTCCAATAAGATGTACAAAGGGCCAATCAAAACTCCAATAATTCACCACTTCACACCCCATAGGATGGCTGTGATTAAAAACATGGACAACGGGGAGGTGGTGGAGAGGAACGGGTAAAAGGGCATGAAAATCAACTACAATATATTTTGAGAAGGAAAATTTTTAAAAGTAATAAAAAAAACTATTGAGGGCATAAAATAAGATGATTGATTTAGAAATACTAAAAATATTAAAGTTACGTGTATAGATATAC
>NW_007735841.1:30352-32074 GCF_000696425.1 Galeopterus variegatus
GTAGGAAAAAATAGTAAAAATAAAAATCAAAATTATATAGTGCATAAAATTTGTTTCAAAATAACCTGGTATGAATTGGTGGCACAGAGAGTAGGAGTTAAGATGAAACAAATTTTTAAAAAATTTTTGAAGCTAAATGATAAGAACATGCAGTTCATTATTCTATATTTTTGTGTGTGTATTTAAATTATTGCAATTACATACTGTATTTAATATTAAGTACTAGAATTTCTTATAAAAATATTTACTAGAAATTTAAAATAATTTTACCTTCTGGAGAATCACACAGCATATTTTATTCAACTCCAGAAAATCCAATTTCTAATTTATTTTCTCTTCTTTATTATTTATACTACCTTGGCTAACTGCCTTACATTCTCCAAATTTCCTATAACTTGTCTATAAAACTGGAGGTTAACAAGAACTGTGGTAACAGACAATAGGATATAAAAATCAAAATACGCTTGTATAGTACTGGTAAAATTCAACAGACCTGATAAAATCACTTTAATTTTAACAGTTTTACATAGCTATAACAGCTTCTATTTTGCCAGCTTCCTTTGTAATCCAAACAGATTGACCAACATGTGAATAATGCCTGAAGAAACAGAAAATGTTTAGCTTCAATAAGAAAATGTTACGTAACTGTCACCATTACATAGATGAAAATCTTTAAGGCAAACAAAGAATTAGATTCCTTATTTGTGATTCAATAGACAAATACAGAATAAATTAGATAATCTTACAGGCTTCTAATTTTGTCAGAATAAAAAACATGTTTAATAAAAGCTGTCCTCCAAATTAATTAGTACCACTTATGTGTTAGTAATTCTCCCTTAATAAATATACACAAAGTCTTCACAATAATTAGCTTTTATGCAGTATATACAAGATTGCACTACATTTGTGGTTCTCACACAAGGTTGTCTCAGGATCCCTTTACTCTAAAACATTAATGAGGACATTGAAGAGCTTTGGGTTATGTGACTGCTATAGACTAAATGTTTTTTTTTCCTCCTAAAATTCATACATTGAAACTTAATATCCACTATGATGGTATTTGCAGTTGGGCCTTTGGGAGGTGATTAAGACATGAGGGCAGAGTCCTCATAAATGAAATTAGTGTCCTTATAAAAGAGACCCTAGAACCCTCCCGTACCCCTCCTGCCATGTGAAGAGACAGCGAGAAGATGGCCTTCTGTGAATGAGGAAGCCGCCAAATCTTCCAGAGCCTTCATCCTGGACTTACCAGTTTCCAGAACTAAAAGAAACAAATTTCTGGTGTTTAGAAACCACCCAAACTGTGGTACTTTGCTACTGCATCTTGAACACACTAAGATGATATCTTATGTCTATAGATATTTGCCATATTAGGAATTAAAGATGAGCAATTTTTAAAATATTTGTTTCTTAATTCATTTAAAATTAACTACACTAAACTCATTCATTCTTATAAAATATTTAATGAAAAATCAATATATTTTCCAAAACAAGAGCTATTCAACAATAAAGTGCTATTAGTTCATATTTATACAAATTTCTTTAATGTCTGGTATAATAAAATTCAACTGGGTTCTAATATTTGTTCCTGTCCTTTTGTTTCCAGTCTGCTGCAATATCAAATATCATGCAGGAGCTAGAAAGCTCCAATTCCCTGTCTCTGGATTTTAGAACACTGTGCTGGACTATTGCTAACATTCATCAGAGATCTTGATTTTTAAG
>NW_007735841.1:32367-40930 GCF_000696425.1 Galeopterus variegatus
TTTCCAAAACAAGAGCTATTCAACAATAAAGTGCTATTAGTTCATATTTATACAAATTTCTTTAATGTCTGGTATAATAAAATTCAACTGGGTTCTAATATTTGTTCCTGTCCTTTTGTTTCCAGTCTGCTGCAATATCAAATATCATGCAGGAGCTAGAAAGCTCCAATTCCCTGTCTCTGGATTTTAGAACACTGTGCTGGACTATTGCTAACATTCATCAGAGATCTTGATTTTTAAGGTATCTTAACTTTTAATGTCAGATTTTTTTTTACTTAGCATACTCTCTGTAGTTTCTTCTTAATCGATCATCCATGAATATGGCCAGATTTCCATCAAGTATCCAACATCTTTCTTGATTTTTCCCCCTCACTTTAACTTGTGAAAATTATGCCAAAAAACCTGTTTGATTGTACTTTATATTACATATAGATTCATTAAAAATTCGGAGGACAAAAAAGAAAGTTGGGAAAAATAGTTGAGATATTTGTGTAGGGGAGGGAGAGAGAAAGAGAGAGATTTTAAGGAATTGGCTCACGTGATTATGGAGTCTGGCAAGTCTGACAGCTGTACGGCTGGACAGCCAGCTGGAAACACGGACAAAAATTGAAGTCATAGTGTTGGGTCCAAAATGCAGAGGACAGGCTGGCAGGCTGGAAACTCGGGCCAGATTTCTACATTAACTTCTTGAGGCAGAATTTCTTGTCCCCTGGAAACTTCATTTTCTGCTCTCAAGGCCTTCAAATGATTGGATGAGGTCCCCCTGCTTTACAGACGATAATCTCTTTTGTTTATAGTCAACTGATTGTGAATCTTAATCACATCTACAAAATATCTCCACAGCAACATCTAGATTAGCATTTGGCCAAACATCCAGGGGCCATAGCTTAGCTAAGATGACACATAAATTAACAATCACATCATCTCAAAATGTGTGTTTAGCAAATGGAGATATCCATGGAATAAAGTTTACCTCATTGTGTTTATATATTTGTAGAGGCTCGTTTCTTTTTGTCTCTCTCATTTCACCCTTAACTACTTTCCAATGTCCAAATGTGATTTGCAGACCCCGAAGTTTATAACATGGAAAGGGGATAGTCGAGGAGGAAGGGAAGATTAAAAGAGGTATTAATATTTTATAAAGTTTGATTATATCAATTTTAAAGCAGTTTGTAAATAAGTAGCTCTTGCTGTAATCAAGGCAGAGAGACGGGTGAAAGATAGAAATAGAAAATGTCACGTTCTTGAAATAGGAAAAAAAACAATGATAAGAATGTACTTACATTAGCCATAAGAAACAATTCAAAGTATTGTTTTGGAGTCATAATGAAAAAAATGATAATCATAATAAAAACTACTTTCCACTGTTAAATTACCTGAATATTCTTACACATTTTTAAACAATGATTAATTCTTGCCTTTTCTCTAGAAATTTCTATATATAAAGCTGTCCTGCATATAGGTAATTTAATACTATTGTTTCTATTAAATATGTTGACTTCACATTTTCTCATCTGTATGCAAATATTACATTTATTTTTATACTTTCTGAGAAATAATAATTTTTCATTAGTTAATTATGCCTCTAAGGAAGAAAACTCCCAAGACTAAAACAAAGCAATAATTTAAAACTAAAATAAAATTATAAATTCCAAAAAGTGTTATTTAAAAGTTAGATTAACGTGTACACCTGCAGGGCCATTTGTTATTACCTAAAGAGGCCAAGATAAAAACCCCACATGATTTAATTAAGTCCAATTTTTCTACTTGGAAGTTGTGGCTATTCGTACATAGGAGACCAGTAATACATAAAATAAACGTTCAATCTATATTCTGTAACTTAACTTGAATAATAACAAGAAACGTTACTTGATTCAAAACAAGCAAGCTAATATGTGCTCAACATCTAAGGAAAGTTTGTCAGTTATTAATTTTTTTCCACTTAACTGGATTAGTTGAATAAATCTGTAAGTCACCCACACTGAACTATTTTTGCTCAAATACTTGGACAGTCCTTGTGATCCTATTTAAATGTGTCACAGTTGTGAGCTGACCTGCAAACAGAGATGTCAGTGAATTTGTATGTGTAGTCTTCACTTGCCAGATTTTGATAAAAGAATAATCTTAAATTTTCTATTCTTAATTACCTTACGAAAGCCTAGTAAATGCAAGCTTGATTATTTTGAAAACTCCTGTCAATATTTATGTTAAAAGAGAATAACTATTTCAGGTACTATTTTTAGAAATATTGTGTGACTAGTAGAAGAAGTTCAAGACACAAGAAGTGGTCTTGCAATGAGATGTGAGACGACATTCAGTAAGTTAGACTCTCCAACTTCAGTTAGAGAAGCTATTGGGTTGGATTAGCAATTTGTAAAACATGATTCTACAGAGGTATTCAAGATGAACTTAAATGGAACATGGATGAAATTTTTAAAAATTGTTAGATTTATATTTTTAAATGAATTAGAAAATTCAAGCAAATTTCTAAAATTTCCACTACAACTATTGAATGTAATGTCAATGAGTAAAAAGTATTTTTATTCCTGAAATGAGAAAGCCAGGTTCTGCTTTTCATATATAGATGTTTTATTATGGATATAACAAGAAAAATTAACTTTAATTAACCCTCAGTACAAAAATCAAAGACCATGAATAATTTTTTTTTAATTGTCTAAGTTCAACTCAAAAGGCCAAGGAATCATCTCAGTTAGTGGCCTTATGTTTAAAATATTTCTTCAGAAATACTAGTTTGTGGTATCCTAAGCAGAATATCACTCTTCATTTCTACGAGAAAGGGAAATTGATTTTGCTAAGTAAATGTGCACATCAGTAACTGGAAAGTTGTATAGCTGAATCTGTTAAAAAAAATAATAAAGCATACAAAGAAAAAATTGCAATGCACAAGAACCTTTACAATGATTTAAACAATCATGTTCTGTATAATGCAAAAGTAAGGTAAAGTGTAAGTTTGCAAAGCATAATCCTTTAGAAAATATATAATATAAGGTGTACCATCAAATGGGAAATTCTTTACCTTAACATTTATTTCTAAATTTCACTGAAAATAAAATTCCTTTTTCACTCTTAAATAAAAGCATAACCAAAGTGGGCATCCGTATCAAGTATTCCCTATCATCAATAACTATATAACCTATTCTCAAGTATCAGAAATCAATTTATTTCTAAATTTCACTGAAAATAAAATTCCTTTTTCACTCTTAAATAAAAGCATAACCGAAGTGGGCATCCGTATCAAGTATTCCCTATCATCAATAACTATATAACCTATTCTCAAGTATCAGAAATCTTTTTCCCAAAAATTTCCTTTTAAAATAGGAGTCAGGAATCATCTTCTGTTAAAGGTCAGATGATAACTATTTTAGGTTTTGCAGGACATTTGGTCTAAGTGACAGCTTCTCAATTCTGTCTTTGTAGCATGAAAGCTGCCATAGGCATTACATAAAGAATGGATGTGGGGGGGTGGGAATAAAAAAAAAGAATGGATGCAGCTGTTTTCTAATAAAACATTATTTATAAAACAAGTCCTAGAAATGAGACCTTTTGCCTGGATTTGAAATTTTGGCTAGATGTAGCCTGCAAGAAGTACAGCTTGCTGACCCATTTTAACACAGTAGGGCATACAATGCTGAAAACTATTTCTCTCTCTCTTTTTTTTTTTGGCAACAAAACAAGTCTTAAAATATTTAAAAAGACTAAGATATTATTAAATATTTTATCTGACCAAAATAACAGAAGGAAATTTAGAAAACTCACAAATATGTGGAAATTAAACAACACTCTCTTAAATAAACAATGGGTAAAAAGAGAAGAGAAATCACAGGGAAATCAGAGAGTACTTTGAGATAAAGATCAAAGTACAAAATATCAAAATCTATAGGATTCAGGAATCATGAAGTACATAGACAGAAATCTATACTTGTGAAAACCTATATTAAAAATAAGAAAAATCTCAAGTCAGTAATGTAAACTTCTACCTTAAGAAAATCGAAAAGGAAGAGCAAACTAAACCAAAAGCAAATATAAGTAGGAAATACAAAGATTACAACAGAAATATATGAAATAGGGTATTAAAAAACAATAAAGAAATCAACAAAACCAAAAGCTGATTCTTTAAAAAGATTGACAAAACCTTCAAACCTTTATCTAAACTCACCAAGAGAAAAAGAAAGAAGACTGAAATTGCTAAAATCAGAAATAAAGCAGGGGCATTTTTACATTGTCATTATGGTTTTTCTGTGGTGATAAAATTTCTTTCACTTTTTTTATTTGTATTTTTGTTTTACCAGTTTATTTTGTTCTTTCTTGTGTATTTGTTGTAGCAATTATTGTTTTTTGGATTCCGACTGCAGAACTCCCTTGAGGATTTCGTGTAGGACTGGTTGTGTGGTTGTGAATTCCTGCAGGTTTTGTTTGTCTGGAAAATACACTGGTTTTCCTTCATTTCTGAAGGATAGCCTTGTTGGGTATAGTATTCTTATCTGGCAGTGTTTTTTTCTTTTTTTTTTCTTTTAGTATTTCGAATATAGTATCACATTTTCTTTTGACTTGTAGAATTTCTGTTGAGAAGTCTGCTGTTAGTCTGATATGGACTGACTTATAGGTGACCTGATGCTTTTCTCTTGCTTCTTTTAAGGTTCTCTCTTTGTCTTTGAGTTTTGCCAGTTTGACTATAATGTGTCTTGGAGAGGATCCTTTTGGGTTGAATTTATTTGGGGATCTTTGAGCCTCCTGTATCTGATGGTCAGTGTCTCTCCCTATACTTGAAAAGTTGTCGATTTTTATATAATTCGATAGATTTTCATGCCTTTTTCATTCTCCTCCCCTTCTAGAACACCTGTGATTTGAATGTTTGGGCACTTGAGGTTGTCTAGTTATCTTAGATTTTCTTCTTCTTAAAAAATTCTTTTTTTCCTTTATTTTGTCTTACCTAGGTTATTTCAAAAAGACTCTCTTCAAAATCAGAAATTATTTTTCTGCTTGTTCTAGCCTGTTGTTTAAGTTATCAGTTGTGTTTTTTATTTCACTGAGTGAATCTTTGAGTTCCATGAGTTTGGCAACGTTTTTTTTAAAGTGTTAATCTCTTTGTAAATTTCCTTCTTTATATCCTGTATTTCTTTTCTAATTTCATTATGTTGTCTGAGTCTTCTCATATCACAGTGAGTTTCCTTAAGATTGCTGCTCAGAATTCTTTTTCAGTCATTTCAAGGGTTTCCTGCTCTATAGGATCTAGTATTTGAGATTTACTGCATTTACTTGGTGGTGTCATGTCATCTTAGATTTTCATATTTCTAGTATCCCTACACTGATATCTGGTCATCTGGTAGAGCAGTTGCTTCTTCTATTATTCTGGAATGGACTTTAATAGATGTCCTTTTCTTTTTCTGGTCTCTACTGGTGATTCTCCTTGTGTCAATGCAGTCAGTTGTCCAGCAGGCTACCTGCACAGTGGCTGTTGCTATCCTGTGGTGTCGAGCTGCTTTTGCAGCAGCCATGGCTGTGACAGTGGCTGTGGTTGGCCACTAGCATGAAAGTGATGTTTTCAGCATGTTCCAGGCAGGGGATGTTTCCCTCAATTCCTGCTATGACCCCAGGTTTGCTCTGTTTCTTTCTTGCTTGTGGGCAGAGGGGGCTGGCCCTTGGCTCCTGCCTAGGACCCTGGGCGTGCTCTTAAAAATTATTTATATGGATACTGTTAACCATTCCCTACATAAAATCAAATCTTACATCAATAAGTATTAATATATTATTTTTCTAATGTTATGCAACCCCTGTGTAACCATATTCTTACTGATCTCTCTAAAATGCTACAGATTTTATTCTAATTATTTAAGTTTGATAAAAAAAAATTAGTATTTCCAAAGTTTTAGATGTTATATTTGGTTATTTAAAGTTGTAGGGAAAATAAAAACAGATGATTTCAAACAACAAAGCACATAAATGCAGATAATGAATTTTAATACTAGTTATAGACTTCTCAATTATATTGAAATAATTAAAACTTTTGTTTATTAACCTCCAGTATAAAACCAGTACTTCAGAAATTGTCTCTGTTAGGGACTTGGTTTTGAAAAAGGTGAGGCTTAATTATGAGCCTTCCATATGGACAGAGAATCTATTATTAGCACATTTTCGTACTAGTTGTGCATTTTCTTATTTAAAAAAAAATCACAACAGAAACTCTCAAATCTAAATCTCTTTTAGAATTTTTTCCCCACACCATAGGAATAGAAAATCAATTTTATTTTCCTGCAAACAGAAACAGACAAACAATAAAATTGGTCAGCTACATAATTGATCTGACCACTACTTAATACAATGAAAAATCATGTAACAGTAAAAAATGTTTCACTTACTTTAAGAGAAAAAGAGCTAAAGATTCCAAGTTATTATAGCTGGAAATGTGTTTCAGAAATGAGGGCATGCTCTAGAGTAAATGTAAAAGGTGAGGCTCTATATCTTTGTAAGAACAGTTTGCTATTGCTGCAACTTTGAGATATTATATGTAACACATTATTTTGAGTTACTTTGGATTCCTCCTCCACTTATATTTGTATATGTGCCTCTCTGACCAATGGTAAGACAAATGTAAATGAATTTCCCTTAGAAAACTAAGTTTGCAACTGTTGGGATAAAATAGTGAGCTCTACAGGTAAATCTGTTTGAGTGCATTTGGGAAATACGGAAACATGAACTGAGCTATGGTATGTCTTAGTATAAAACAAAAGGAATAGTGTAAAGACTAGAAATATGACCCATATTCCAAATTCACTTTATTTATCAACTACACACACTGCTGAGGATACAAAGGTGGATAAGTCATGAACAATCCCCTTAAAGGATCTAGTAAGGGCAATAAATTAGTGCTGTCATAATACTATCAGGTGAAACGTGATGGATGGGCCAAAAAGAAAGTTTTTGTTATATAGATAAAGGAAAGATAAATTATCTCTGTAATCTGCATGCTCACACAATGAATTCTTTTTTTTTTTTTTCCTTTTTGTCTTTTTTCGTGACCGGCAACGGATCGCAACCCTCAGTGTCACGCCCGTACCGGACCGGGACCAGCAACGGGATCGCAACCCTCGGTGTTGCTCCCGCACCTCACTCAGCCAGTGAGCAGCTGGTCTGTATGTGGGATCTGAACCCTCGGCGGGAGCGCTGCCGCTCTTCCCAAGCGGCGCACTGTAGCAGTGCGCCACCGGGCTGGCCCAGTGAATACTTTTTAACTGAGCTGAGCGTGGGGTCCATTACGCAGTATCACGTAGCAACAGCTAGAATGCATTCATATGCTATCTGCAGCCATTCTATATAATACATATAATCAGAGGGAGAAAGAGTTACAGAAAGAAACTGGAATAAAGAAATGCTCCACCATGAGAGAAAGGGATAAAAGAAAACAAACCAAAATTTAAAATACATATTATTTTAAAAGAGTATAGATTAGTTATTTTATAGAATGTTCCTTTAATTTGGCTCTATCTCATGTTTCCTCATCATTAGGTTCTGGTTATTCATTTTTAGCCAGAATGTCATGGAAATGCTACTGCATCCTTCTCAGTGCATTATTTTCAAACATTTGACATCTCGTTATTGGTGATGTTAATTTTTATCACCTGGTTGAGGTGCTGTATATTAAGGTTTTCCATAAAAATGTTGTTTTACTCTTTTACACCAATAAGTTTCTGCAGGAAATAATTTGGGACTACATAAATATCGCATTATTTATCATATTTTTGACAGTTTTAGTATACACTAATGATTTCTGCCAGCTTCTATGGTAACTATTGTTGTAACCAAAATGTGATTTTCTATTTCTATCACTGCTTCTGCACTTTTAAGTTGGAATTATACTGTAAAGAGAAGCTTTCCCTTCTATGACACTTATTTCTTTATTTATTTGTATCAGCATAGACTTATAGATTCTTATTTTATTTATGGGTTATAATTTGTCACTTCTATTATTTGCTTGATGTTCAAGACAGTCCTGAGTTTGGCTGATGGGAGTGCTGCAGGCTGACTCCTGTTTGCATTTCACATGCCCTCCCCATCCTTTGATCGCTTCTTTGTTGACCTGCACATGAAATGCAAAGACTGAAAGGCCTTTGCAGATTAAATTAAAAACAAAGACAACTGAATGCACCATGTGTTCATGGATTGAATCCTAGACACAATTTTTTTCTCTTGCTGTAAAATAAATTAGTAAACAATATAACTTGAAAATCTGAAAAAAAATATTGTATTAATATGAATTTTCCAACTTTTACAATTTTACTGTACTTATGTAAGACAGTGTTCTAGTTTTAAGAATATAGATATTGACATGTTAAGAGGTAATGGGGGATTGGCCGGTTAGCTCAGTTGATTAGAGTGCAGTGTTGTAACACCAAGGTCAAGGGTTCAGATCCACATACAGCCACCAAAAAAAAAAAAAGAAAAAATGAGGTAATGGGACATCATGTCTGTGACTTACTTTCAAATATTTCAAAAGAGACAAAAAAAAGCAAATGTGAAAAGCAGTTAATGATTGATTGTGAAGAGT
>NW_007735841.1:41063-43663 GCF_000696425.1 Galeopterus variegatus
AAAAAAAAAAAAAGAAAAAATGAGGTAATGGGACATCATGTCTGTGACTTACTTTCAAATATTTCAAAAGAGACAAAAAAAAGCAAATGTGAAAAGCAGTTAATGATTGATTGTGAAGAGTTTATGGGGATACTTGGTTCAATTTTGCAATTTTTAATTAAGTCTGAAATCATTTCAGAATAAATCATTAGTAATAATAGTAATAATAATAACCACAGGTTCGGAGGTATGGGCTCTAGGTGAAACCCTTATGTGCACATGTACATATACATTTATATGCACAAATGTTCACTCCGAACAAGAGGATTCACCTGCTTAGAGACTGAATGTTTTTCTGCTAGGTTTTGACTTTGTAGAGCTCAACCACCCCTAGATACAAGAAATATGTTATTTAGTTTTATTTATGTATTTACTTACTTGCTTACTTATTTACTTATTTGTTTTTTATTTACCTCAGGATTTGGAAGGAAATAATATAGTCTCAACACTATTTCTGTTTAGAAAAAAAGATGAACTGTCTGAATGGTAACAAAAATTTAATGTTTAGCCTGCAGCTATTATAGATAAATCAATTAAAAGCTCTCCAACTTAAATTCTGTATAATACTTTAAGAACTAATATTCTTTGTTACTCCTAAGCAGTACAAAGATAAGAGGGAATGATACCAATTCTATTGTTATAATGAAACAATATTCCATGAGTTATAATGATGGGAGCGTGAATATTAAGTAAATAAAAGAGCAGGTTTAATTAAAATAGGATAAAATTATTTTACCATCAATTTTACAAGCTTGAACACAATTATATTTCTAAACTTCTTTGCTTTCCAGAATTTAATTATTTCCTAAAAGAGCTATTTTTCCTAGGCAAACTTTTTGATGACTTTAACACAGATATTTTGCCAAAAATATAGATTGCTTGGCAACTATCTTATTTTATGGTATCTATCAAAAATTACATTTTCTGACACCTAAAATAATTCCACCTTATTAAGATCAAGGCAAGATCATTCAACCAAGAACGTCGAAAACCACATGTGTAAATATGGGTGGATTCCACTTAATCCTGGCCCTAGAGCCAGAGTTAAATAAATGTCACTTGTTATATTTCAAGGTCATTAAAAAGATGCTTTGTTTTAAGCATGTTTATACATTTTTCTCTAAAACAGATCATAATCTGAGATATAAGAATTATTTGCCTATGGTTAGTATTCAAGACATTTACAAATCCTGTGAATTCAGCCATAAAATATTTGGGTGTAAATGTTGTTTATATATTTAATTTAGTTCATGGGTAGAACATTTATAGCTTTTATTAGATTCTCAAGTGGGTCTATGGTGCAGATGCATACTATATGTCCAATTCATATTTGGGTGGGAATAAATACTTTTTAATGTCTTTTTTTTCTGTTTTTTGTTTTTTTACAAATACACTGGAGAATCACACAATGCTGACAGCATTAGACACAATCCTGGGCCACAAGTCTGCACACTCCTTTGCAACTGGTCCTGTGATGGCACAACCTTTCATCTCACCTTTATTGTCTACTATGACTCCTGCATTATCTTCACAATAATGAAACACACGATCTGTTCTTCGGTATGATTTTCGTTGTTGAATCCCACTGCTGATGTACCTTCATTCTGTGACAAGGCAGATTGATTTAACTTTATGCCATTTTTACTATTTGAAAAGTTGTGGCAGCACACCTGGGGTCCTCCCGCAGACCCAGAAGGAGAAGGAGCCAACAGGATTACCCCCGGTGTTGGGACCGAGGGACCTCGGGGAAAAGAGAGCCTGCTGCCCGCCAACCCAGCCCCATGAAAGAGACACTCAGACGCAGCAGGGGTTCTTTCAGGGCAGTTCCACTTTATTGCCTTTACACTGCAATTTACATAAGCAAGCAAGTAGGGGCTTTCCATGAACTAAGCAATCAATTAAAGGATCACACAGGCATGCATTTTGTACTAACATGTTGAGCATAGCGATCACGCAGAGTTCACCAGTGCGCAAATACTGGAGGACCAAACAAAACCTTTTGGAGCTATCTTGGGTTATGTCTCCCCTACTTCCCGCAGGTGCCATTTTCATCCTCCACCCATAGGCACCATGTGGCTCACTGATAATGTTTGCTCCTAAAAATGGATCCAATAAAAAGTGGTTTTCTTTGGAAACCTCTTAGTAGAAATTAGAAGTTAGAAATTATCCTGTACTTAGAAATATAGATGAAAAATAATTTTAAATTTTGCCTGCCTTTGCTGTCTCCCGACTATGCTGTTCCTGGCTGATAAAACTGAGAGCTGAATCCAGATGTGACTATATGACAACTTACGGAGGGAACTACCCTGGGAAAGCTCTTGCTGACCCTGAGTGATTAACTGGCTTATCTCAGCTTCTGTAGCCAGCTTGCATTAGGCCTTGCCAAACCACCTCCCTCCTCACGCTAGGAGGGAATGTGTGACTATATGATAACTTTAAGAGTGTGACTATATGATGACTTTGACTATATGACTATGTGATTTTCTGCCTGTGTGACTATGTGATTCTTTTGCCTTTAAAAAGACCCCTCAAACTTAGATTCATGGCTGCTCTCTTACCAG
>NW_007735841.1:43809-45054 GCF_000696425.1 Galeopterus variegatus
GTGATTCTTTTGCCTTTAAAAAGACCCCTCAAACTTAGATTCATGGCTGCTCTCTTACCAGGATATCTGGGGAAGCAGTCACCGGCCAGCTAATAAAGACCCCTTTTTAAATTCTCAATTGGGTGTTCTGGTTCCTTTTCCAAGCAAAAGCGTCACAACATTTCTGAGCTCTGGTTTGCCTTTCTTGACTATGGCCATCAGCATGTCACCCACATCAGCAGCAGGAAGTATGTTCAGCGGTACCTTGATCCCCTTCACAGATATGATATACAGATTTTTGCACTTGTGTTGTCAGCATGATCATGGTTCCCATCGGAAGACCCAGGGAAATAAAGAATTTTGCACCAGAAGACCCAACTCATCATCACTTTGACATCTTGGATGCCAGAAAGGAATATTTTTAACACAGTAGTTCCTTCAAAGCACTTCTGTAAAGTGTATCACTTTAAATCAGATTGCAGAGTCCCATACAAAGAAAGCAATTGAGATTTCTTTCCTTATCAAAAATTTAATAATTATCAAAGCATGTACACACAACCAACAGACTAGCATAAAATTTAAGAGGTGCCAAACATAAAAGCCTCTAAATTTTACAATTTACAAATGATACTTAAACATCAATAAAGTTAAAATAAATATGACCTTCTCTTTAACTACACCAGGTTCATAGGATAGTACAATATGTGCCTATAGCACATAAAAAAAAGTTGAATGCCATATAAAATTGTCCTGAAACACTTGCTAGCTCTGATAGCATACAGTCAGGCAACTCAGTACAGTGGGGTGAGCACTAATATTGCAGGTATGATACCACTGGTAAATATTAAAAATAATTTATGTTATAAAAGGGGCCAAAAAGATGATTCTTTTTATCTTATAAATCAAGTAAATAATGCCATGGCAACCAAAAAGAAAAAAATGGAAACTTGAGCTTGGACATAAGCAGGAGATTGTATACTACTACATCTAAGGAAGGGCTACAGAATGCAGCTGGTATTCAATGAGGTTTCAGAAAGATGCCTAAAGAGGATGATTTCAGGAACAAGTCTCAGGGCAAGTCAGAAAATAGCAATTCTCCAAAACAGGTAGCACACACTGAGAGGGAAATCAAATCCCAAATGAGGAAATACACAAATCCTTGCAAGTCTGTTATTTAGGGATTCTCTAAGTTGGGAACATCTCTGCAATTGGAAATTTTTGTTGGCTTGGGAAAAATAAAAAGCTAAAATAAATCATTCAAACACA
>NW_007735841.1:45072-46578 GCF_000696425.1 Galeopterus variegatus
AATATAGAGAGAGACAAATGCTTACATAAATGTAGATAGACAGACAGGTACAACTCCAGCATATTCATAATGTGAGCATGTAATGGGGTAAAATAAACAAATTTTTTTTTTTAAAAAAAAGCATTTTTGATTTAATTCAAGTGAAAATTCCACAACTAAAAGAAATTGGAATCTACAAAGAAAAATAGGACATTGTTTCCTAGGATAAATTGCCAAAGGTGAGGTTTAGCACACTCTGAATTGCTACATTAATATGTAAATTAATTATTAAAAATAAGTAAATGAACTTCAAAGGTAAAGAATCAATCTTCAGAGCTTACAGGTATAAACACCCGATCAACAATATGGGGAAAAATCAGGGTGATTACAAAATCTTCATGATAACATGGAAGACTAGAAAACATGGCAAATTCTGTATACTTTAACTGTAAGAAAAGTGAGAAATAAATTTTTTTTTTTAACCAAACTGTCATTTACGAATAAAGGCAACATTTATAAAATTTTTGACAGGTAAAATCAAAGTAAACTTAGACTTGGGGCTCCTCCTTAAAGACACTACTAGATAAAGGGCTAACCAAGGGATAAAGGAAAATATTAGAGGGAAAAAAAATCTCTTATGAGATTTGCTTTCACTCAATTGTAAGAATATAACTGAAAACAAATATCAAAGTTGTAGCAAAAGATAATGTGATTGAGCATTCATGCATTAAATTGTACATCATCAAATTTCATGTGTGCCTGGCAAAACACACGTTTGTACACACAGTAGGAAAAAATACTTTATAAAAATTTTAGCAAATTCATTATTCTATCAGAATTTGCCGTTTTGATAGACATTGGCAAATTGCCCAAGAGAGGGATTGCCTAATCTGTATATCCACATGTGAAGTTGGTTGTATTTTCATATCTTACACAGCATAGCAATGCAATGTGTTCACAATAATTTTTATCTTTGCCATTATGATGGGTCAAAAATGGTACCTGCTAATTTAAATTTGAATATTCCATACTATGAGTAAGTTTAAATAAATTTTAATATTTTCTATTTGTCCTCTTGTGTGCACTCCTTATGTATACTTTTTACTGATTTTCTGTTTAGGTTTGGTAAGGTTTTGATTATTAACTTACAGGAGCTCCCATATTACAGGTAAAGGCAATAATATATTTAAAAATGTTCGTTTTATCACTTAACTAGTACTCAAATGATTTTCTTATTGACAAATATATGAGTCAAATATTTTGTGATTCATGGATTCTTACAAATTTTTTTGTTAGATTCAAATACTAAAGTCAATTTTTTTTGTTGTTGTTGTTATTGGGTTCTGGGTAATATTTAAAAAAAAATATCAAAGCTTTATGTTTATTTATTTATTATTTTAGAAACTCCCCTATGCTTTTTATATCATTATGATTTTCTTTTTATATACTTAAAATATATAATAGCGCTGGTTCATAACTTGATTTTGCAAATGAAGCAAAGGACCATGTTCATTTTTCAAAGAAGTT
>NW_007735841.1:47596-49606 GCF_000696425.1 Galeopterus variegatus
CTGGTTCATAACTTGATTTTGCAAATGAAGCAAAGGACCATGTTCATTTTTCAAAGAAGTTGTCCAAATCTTGTATATTGAATAGTCTATTTTGTGCTCACTGACATGTACATCCTATGTCAAATACATCATATCATTTGAGTTTTTTCATTGTCCTCCATTTTGCAGATTTTTATACTGTATATTCACTTGCTAATATCACATTGCTGTAAGTTTTGTGGCTTTATAAAATGTTTTAGTATCTGCTAGATCTTGTACTCATGCATTACTTTTACTTGTTTTAGAATTATTCTATTTGGGATTGTTTATTTTTTAAAATGGCTTTAGACTCAACTAGTTTATTAAAAATTAAATATTTTACCTGTTTCTTTTTTCTTCCTTTAATAGTAATTATTTCAGTGTTTCCTATTAAGTGTAGATAGATAGGTAGATAGGTAGTGTAAGGAAAATTGAAATACAAATGGTCAGGATCCCTCAGATGTTTGGAATCTTGCAGAGCATGACCTAGCCTGTTTAATGTAAATATGCACTCCTGTGCCCAGGTGTCTCTTGGTTATTGTTTGATGTTATTGCCCATGTGTGTCCAGGTAATACTTGGTTATCTGACTCACAAAGTATAAAGGACAAAGAGCTCTGATCCATAGTGTCCTTGGGTCACCCTGGGAGGCCACTAGGGCGGCTGCTGCTAGCTACCCCAGCTTTCATCTGAATAAAGCCTATTAATTTTTACCCACAGCNCACTTTAAAATATATGAATCTATTTAGCATATGCAAATTGCTAACTATATAATAAATATAACACATTTAAAATATATAATAAATAATTATATATACAATAAATGTAATAAATAATATAAATATAATAAATTTGTATGCAAATTGTGAGTTTTTCAATGTATTTTAAAAGACAAATTATAGATTTCTTTTTTGTGCTCTTCTTGTTAAAAGGGATTTGGTATTAAAGACAGGCATATTTCAGAAAAATAAATTTGAAATTTTCTGTCTTTTATGCTCTCTAACAATTTCAGCAACACTGAAATTCTGTGCCTGAAAGCAATGCTTCTCTGGATTTTGACCTAATGGTAGAACAGAAAGTAATATTTATATAGCACACCTGAGTAAACAGATGAGGCTTATCCAGACCTGAAGCAAATAGCTCAAAAGCTGAAACAGCTGCCCCAAGCCAAGTCTGGCCAATCCAAGCACTAAGAGGATCAGTTTGGAACAGATATGGCCAATTTGCCACACACCATAGTGCTGGGGCAATCTAGTTTGCACTGTGCCTTAGATAGTTGGTAGTATTCCAAGATATTAAAAACCATATTGAAAAATTTCTTTATTCTGTTTATTCTTTATTTCTGCTTAAATATTTCATTTTTTCTGTGGTCATTTTAAACATTTATATTTCCTTATCTATCAAATATAAGGTTTTAAATATTTGGGACAAAATAATACCTTTTCATATCTTAGCAAAAAATAATATTTCATTATCCTTTAAATGTCAAAGAATATCTATGATTCTTATAAATAATCTCTGTGATTATTTTCCAATACCAATTGTAAAGCTACACGACTACACCAGTTGTCAGGTTGAGGCAATAGCTACGCTAAGGCCAAAATGTTTCATCATTTTATTTATACTAAATTTCCATTTGTATTGTCAGAGCTAGGGCTCAGACCCTTCAAACCCATAGTACAGACTGGGTCACCAGAACCTCACATGCCAGGCTGGGTCACCAGACCCTTCACACGTAGGTCCACGCTAAGTAATTGGGAAAGATCCTGGGAGCCATTGGCAGACAATGCAAACTAAGTCCGCAGCAGCAGCAGCAGCTTACAGGCCTGGCAGTAGCTGCGGCCTCACCGAGGGCCCTGGGGGTACTGGCAGCAACAGCCTCCAGCAACAGTACTGGCCTCCCCATGGTCCCCCAAGGGGAACCCTGGAGGTGGGGAGGCACTGTGGATCAGAGCCACTCATCCTTTATACTTAAGTCCATAACCCAGGACACC
>NW_007735841.1:50564-66085 GCF_000696425.1 Galeopterus variegatus
TTTTCATCAGCCAGATTCCTAATTAACATATGTACTATGTATTAAAAATGTTAAGTCTTTAACTATTTAACTATAATCCATTGGCTCTGAAATGCTATTGTTTTATGATTATGATTTCTAAGCTATACTAAAATTTTAGTTATGATTTCCTTTTTGTAGGGAAAGTGAAGGAAAATGGTCAGGGCCCCTCAGATGTTCATAATCTTGCTGAGCATTGTATGTAAATATGCACATGTGCCCAGGTGTTCCTTGGTTATTGTCTAATGTGATTGCACATGTGCACCCAGGTGTCCTGGGTTATGGACTTAAGCATAAAGGACAAGTGGCTCTGATCCACAGTGCCCCCTGCCCCTGGGGATGCCCTGGGGCCGGGGGGGCGGACACGAGGGGGGGCATGGGGAGGCTGCTACTGCAGCTTGAGGCTTTTGCTTCAAACTGTTGCTGCCAGTGCCCCTGGGATGCCCTGAGAGGCCACCACCGCTGCTGCTGTTGCTACTGCTACCGCTGCTAAGGACTGAGCTTGTGTCATTTGCCAATGGCTCCCAGCATCTCTCCCAATTACCTAGTGTGGACCTAGGTGTGAGGGGTCTGGTGACCCAGTCTGTACAATGGGTTTGAAGGGTCTGAGCCATAGACCCAGCCATACAATTGGCAAAGTTGGCAGGGTTCCAACCATTGCTATTGCAGTAACCCCTACACTTTTTGACAGAAGGTTTAATTACAAAAGAACTGCTGTTTGGTGTTTACTCTTATTTCCAATTTTTACTGTTGCTTTTGTAATTAATTTTTTTTTTTTTGTATTGCAGTCAGGGAAATTTTCTATAATATATCTGCTTTGAAGCAATTCATTGAGGTTTCAATTCTGAGTTTATATAGAAAATATTTGAGAATGAATTAGGGTCATGTTAGAAGATTTATTTTTATTCAGGTTTATTTTATTATGCTATGTATTCAGATTTTACACTACTGTAAACTACTTCTCCTGTTTACTGAGAGACAATGTATCTTCCAAACAAAATAAAACACTTAAAAAAAATAACAAAAATAGATTGTCAGATAAAAATACAGCACACCCAATTAAATTTGAAATCCTAATAAACAATGGATATATATAGAGAGAGAGATATACAAAATAGATATAGATATAAAGTATAAGTATATCTTAAAATTGCACAGGATGTACTTATACTTAAATAATAATCATAATTCTAGAAATTAATGCTTATCTGAAGTTCAAATTGTTCTAGGCATCCTACATTTTTTTCTTGCTAAATTCAGCAAACCGTGAACAAATTATCCAAGGAAAATAGAATTGAAGCTGGTTTTAACACAACAAATTTTTCCTTATTCAGTTGAGACGTTCAAAGGTTTGCCTTTAATCTTAGAGTTTAGTTATGTATATTGAATGGGTAATCCATGATTTTTTTTTCTATTTTATGATGATGTTTCTTCTACCGAAATGAATTTTTTAAAAACTAAAGACTAAAGTGATAACTGCCCTTTTGTAGATTTTAATTTATTATTGTACTGTATTTAATATTTTATACTCAATAAACTGGCAAATGGCAACAAAGTAGAAACTGAGACAACACTCACAACAGATTACTTGTGTTCGACTGGATCACAGACCCCTCTACTCCGTCCTGTGCAGGTCCTGAGTCAAGTAGTCGAAAGAAAAACCGAGTAGCTGCAAGCAAAGTAGACATGCTTTACCTTTACACATGAGCTCCGCCAACCAGCAATTCAGTGCAGCTGCCTTCCCTACAGAAAGAGCACATCAAAGCTGTAAAGAGCCAAGGGGTACACGGGCGCACATGTGCAGTAACTTTACCCTTACTTGACTTATTTACAAAGGATGTGCTGAACCATATCCAGCCAGATATGAGACAAGAGGGCCTGACTATACCGACTCCACTTTCCTCACAACTTATAATCACATTACGTACCAATCTTGAAAATGTAAAAATGAGTGTAAAAGTACAAAGTGAATGTTCTGAGTTAATTATATTTAAGAGAAGTCTTGTTTAGGATCACATGAGCAAGAAATGGCAAATATGGGATGCTTTCTTATTTGGCAGAACATTTTACTGCATTTGACATTCTCCTTAATTAATTCTACATTGACCTCAGAATCCTTATCAACATAGTGTTTCACACAATCACCATTACTTTTCAAAGTTGATTTCACAATAAAAAATGATTAAATGCTTAGAGTATGCCACACACTGTCAGGGGCAGTGGTGATATAGAAAAGAACAAAAAAGAAAGAAAATCTTGCTTTCATGAGTCTTATATTCTGGTTACAGAGACAAATATTAATGAAGTAAGTATACAGTATTTTGTATTGTGTAAAGGGCATAAAGAAAATCTATTACTCTTAAGATAACAGAATAAGATGATGAAAAAGCCATGCTATGTCTGAGAGAATGGCTAAGGTAGATTTGAGATGATGTAAAATTTGAACCGAAACCTGACTAAATTCAAGAAGGCTTGTGTTGTGGGGCTGTCTGGAGAACAGAGTTCCAGACAGGAATGTGCTTGGGTGTTCCGGTAACTACAAGGTGATTGGGGGGGGTGATGTGGCTGCAGCAAATTGGTGAGTGGGAGAGTGGTGGAAGACGAGTGTAGGGCTAGGGCTAGGGTCTGGAGCTCACAGACCCCTGGAGCCTATTCACAAACCCTTCACACACAGGTCTATGAGCTAGGTAACCAGACAAAACAATCCTTGGAGCCTTGGTTGAAGAAGGAATAGTCTTTATTCAGCACACACAACACTATGAGCTAAGCAGTCCACAGAGAAACTCAGAAACTCAACTGCTACTTGCAAAATCCAAAAAAAACTGAAATTGAGCAGCCGCCAGCAGAGTAAACATGCTCTATTTATAGACACAAGCTCTCCACTGGCTAGCTTGCTTCACAAACTAAAGAACACACAATAGCAGCAAACTAAAAAGATACATTGGTGCACATGCACACTAACTCCACCCACATAACTTGTTTACAAAGAAATGAGAATGCGCTGCTTGACCCCCAATCAGACCTGAGCCGAGGAAGCCTGACTAAATTATCCTGTTTTCCCCATAATGAGTCAGACAAGTGGCAAGATGCCAGGTTATAAGTGACTTTAGAAGGTATGGGGGGGAAACTGGTATTTGATTAAGTAAAGTGAGAAGCCACTGGAGAATTCCGAGTAGCTACACAGCCTTTCCAACTTTGGCATATGGAAGCAGGTGTACAGAGTGTATATGAACACCATCGAAGACATAGACATTATAAACACCTAGTGCTGGCACCTTCATCGCATGCATTAGATATCTTTAAGAAGTCTGTGGTTCAATTGGAAAACAAACAAACCAAAACTTGTGAAATGTGCATGGGTTTTTCTGTGTCCCTGTAAGTCCATTGATTTTCTGTCTTTACCAACCACTAAACCTCCTGCAGATCTTGGTAATACCATAAGGTAAAGTTTAATTGATAGCAAGAAAAAAAAAATGTTTTCTTTTGGTTTTCTATAAATTCTTATTATTTTGCAGATACTCTGCTTTCAAGATCTGAATTTCTCACTAACACCAGCAATCATACACACCCTACCCTCAAATACAGGCAAACCACACCAACATATAAAAGTTAGAATGCTTCAGTGCTCGCTTAACGACCTAAATCTTTTCTTTTTACATATTCTTCTTAGCTAATTACCCACATCTCTAAGCATTAAGTCTGTAGAGAGATAAGTTCAAAATTTATGTTGTCAGCCGAAGCCTTTTTTCTGTTGACAATGCCTATAGGTAATAGTCTACTTGATATCTTCAACCTGGATATTTTACAGGATTTTGAAACCTAAAATTTCTAAAATTGACCTATTTTTTTCACTCCTACTCTTCCTTCACTTTCAGACTTTTTCTGAGAATGAAAGACTGTCTTTCCCCATCTCAATAAATATTATCATTCTTTAATTCATTCATTCAACAAATGTTTATTAATTTATATCTAGATATTGAAAATAGGACGATAAGTGAAAAAGTAAGTTGCTTCTGCTTTCATGAAAATTAGTGATGAAGGAAATACAAATATCAGTAGGTCTCATAGAACCTCAATATTGATCAAGATAAGGTCCTTAAGAAAACACCTCCGTAAGGATGTACTGCAGAAGGCAAAAGAAACCCACTTAGAGAGCTCAGAGGAACCACTGTTTAAAACAGACTACACAATAAATTGAAAATCCAAGCTAAGACATTTTAATAAATAAGGACAGTAAGTTCCAATTCAAGCAGAGGACTTACAACATGCTGAGAATTATTGGTGGAAGACATATATATGTTTGTATGTATGTATATATGTTTATATATATATATACACGGCTATGTTGGAAAGTATCTTAAAAAGCCTATGCTTAAGTGATATTTCCTTGGAATGCTTTAAAGAAACACAACTTGTCTAAAAGGCTTCAGCCACCCTCTGCAACCTTAAGCATCAAAATGCTCACAGCTGGCTAGAAGAGGGTAACAAAGCAGTGCAGTGTGGTCCCATTTCAAATCCATAGGCTCTGCGGGTTTCTGCATTTCCCTTTTGTGTATGACATAGAGTAAACTTTCAAGAGAGTTAATATAAATCCTTGCATTCTCATTCACCATCTACAAGACTGATTTTGGATAAATAGTTCTATATGCAAAAGACTCTTGTGCGAGTTGAGTTCGGAGCTCTTCCAACAGCTCCATTCAGTTTTGGGGTTTCCAACCCCTTCTTAAATTGTTTAGTTCCAAAAGCAAATCTTTTAAAATCACCCTCCCAGCTTCTTCCCTCTGTGCAAGCAAACTGTGCTACAAAAGCAGAGGCCTCCCCTGGCCCTGTTTACTTAGAGTGCAAACTCTATTCAAGCCAGTGATGTCAGATTAAAGGAAGAAAGGGGAGAGAAATCAAAGCCTTAAACTGCACATAAAAGGCAATCGCTGGCAACCAATCTGTTCAACTTCCAACTATTTGCACTTTATGAATAAAGGTCAATCTGTTATTGGCACCCAAATGTTAATGTTCTTATGAGGGTTTAAGCTGCTTTAACAGCTGAATAAGTGAGAGAGAGCTATAGGGCCACACCTAATCATTCAGGTCCAGCTGGGACAACGGGGAGCTTCTCAGAGAGGCAGGAGATGAAGAGGGGTTGGGTGTGAGGGGCTTTAAGAGGGGAGCTGGGCGCGTTTAGCGAGGGAGTAGTGAGGGCTAAAAGGTGAAACTACTCGTATATTATACACAGGATACTCAAGACAATGTCCGTGTGCCTTTCCTTCCCATCTGTTTGTGATGTTTTTGATATTAAATATACTTTATATATTTTAAAATAGCCAATTTTTTATGGCTTATTGATTTATATTCTGGCATAGACACATCTCTTGCACCTAATACTTGTTTATACAAGTATTCTTTATGTTTGCTTTCAATATTGAGATTTTTTCTACATTAATATCTTCAAAAAAACTTAAATTTATTCATGTAAAACATATGAGTACCTCAATTGATTTTCACCTAGAACACCCTGATATCCCTGAACCATTTACTAAATAGCCCCATCTATTTTCCACTGATTTAAAATGCTACCTTTAATATTAAGTTCTCATATATTCTTGGATATGGTTTTGGTTATTGCATTATTTTTCGTTAACATAGTTGTCTATTCTCAGACCAATATTATCTTTTCTACATATAATAACTTTATTATAAATGTTGATATCTGGTAGGGCTGAACTTCTACCACTATATTTTTCTTCCAAATGGACCTTACAATTATTTGATAGTTTGTTTGTCTGTTTTTGGNTGCTTATCTGAAGTTCAAATTGTTCTAGGCATCCTACATTTTTTTCTTGCTAAATTCAGCAAACCGTGAACAAATTATCCAAGGAAAATAGAATTGAAGCTGGTTTTAACACAACAAATTTTTCCTTATTCAGTTGAGACGTTCAAAGGTTTGCCTTTAATCTTAGAGTTTAGTTATGTATATTGAATGGGTAATCCATGATTTTTTTTTCTATTTTATGATGATGTTTCTTCTACCGAAATGAATTTTTTAAAAACTAAAGACTAAAGTGATAACTGCCCTTTTGTAGATTTTAATTTATTATTGTACTGTATTTAATATTTTATACTCAATAAACTGGCAAATGGCAACAAAGTAGAAACTGAGACAACACTCACAACAGATTACTTGTGTTCGACTGGATCACAGACCCCTCTACTCCGTCCTGTGCAGGTCCTGAGTCAAGTAGTCGAAAGAAAAACCGAGTAGCTGCAAGCAAAGTAGACATGCTTTACCTTTACACATGAGCTCCGCCAACCAGCAATTCAGTGCAGCTGCCTTCCCTACAGAAAGAGCACATCAAAGCTGTAAAGAGCCAAGGGGTACACGGGCGCACATGTGCAGTAACTTTACCCTTACTTGACTTATTTACAAAGGATGTGCTGAACCATATCCAGCCAGATATGAGACAAGAGGGCCTGACTATACCGACTCCACTTTCCTCACAACTTATAATCACATTACGTACCAATCTTGAAAATGTAAAAATGAGTGTAAAAGTACAAAGTGAATGTTCTGAGTTAATTATATTTAAGAGAAGTCTTGTTTAGGATCACATGAGCAAGAAATGGCAAATATGGGATGCTTTCTTATTTGGCAGAACATTTTACTGCATTTGACATTCTCCTTAATTAATTCTACATTGACCTCAGAATCCTTATCAACATAGTGTTTCACACAATCACCATTACTTTTCAAAGTTGATTTCACAATAAAAAATGATTAAATGCTTAGAGTATGCCACACACTGTCAGGGGCAGTGGTGATATAGAAAAGAACAAAAAAGAAAGAAAATCTTGCTTTCATGAGTCTTATATTCTGGTTACAGAGACAAATATTAATGAAGTAAGTATACAGTATTTTGTATTGTGTAAAGGGCATAAAGAAAATCTATTACTCTTAAGATAACAGAATAAGATGATGAAAAAGCCATGCTATGTCTGAGAGAATGGCTAAGGTAGATTTGAGATGATGTAAAATTTGAACCGAAACCTGACTAAATTCAAGAAGGCTTGTGTTGTGGGGCTGTCTGGAGAACAGAGTTCCAGACAGGAATGTGCTTGGGTGTTCCGGTAACTACAAGGTGATTGGGGGGGGTGATGTGGCTGCAGCAAATTGGTGAGTGGGAGAGTGGTGGAAGACGAGTGTAGGGCTAGGGCTAGGGTCTGGAGCTCACAGACCCCTGGAGCCTATTCACAAACCCTTCACACACAGGTCTATGAGCTAGGTAACCAGACAAAACAATCCTTGGAGCCTTGGTTGAAGAAGGAATAGTCTTTATTCAGCACACACAACACTATGAGCTAAGCAGTCCACAGAGAAACTCAGAAACTCAACTGCTACTTGCAAAATCCAAAAAAAACTGAAATTGAGCAGCCGCCAGCAGAGTAAACATGCTCTATTTATAGACACAAGCTCTCCACTGGCTAGCTTGCTTCACAAACTAAAGAACACACAATAGCAGCAAACTAAAAAGATACATTGGTGCACATGCACACTAACTCCACCCACATAACTTGTTTACAAAGAAATGAGAATGCGCTGCTTGACCCCCAATCAGACCTGAGCCGAGGAAGCCTGACTAAATTATCCTGTTTTCCCCATAATGAGTCAGACAAGTGGCAAGATGCCAGGTTATAAGTGACTTTAGAAGGTATGGGGGGGAAACTGGTATTTGATTAAGTAAAGTGAGAAGCCACTGGAGAATTCCGAGTAGCTACACAGCCTTTCCAACTTTGGCATATGGAAGCAGGTGTACAGAGTGTATATGAACACCATCGAAGACATAGACATTATAAACACCTAGTGCTGGCACCTTCATCGCATGCATTAGATATCTTTAAGAAGTCTGTGGTTCAATTGGAAAACAAACAAACCAAAACTTGTGAAATGTGCATGGGTTTTTCTGTGTCCCTGTAAGTCCATTGATTTTCTGTCTTTACCAACCACTAAACCTCCTGCAGATCTTGGTAATACCATAAGGTAAAGTTTAATTGATAGCAAGAAAAAAAAAATGTTTTCTTTTGGTTTTCTATAAATTCTTATTATTTTGCAGATACTCTGCTTTCAAGATCTGAATTTCTCACTAACACCAGCAATCATACACACCCTACCCTCAAATACAGGCAAACCACACCAACATATAAAAGTTAGAATGCTTCAGTGCTCGCTTAACGACCTAAATCTTTTCTTTTTACATATTCTTCTTAGCTAATTACCCACATCTCTAAGCATTAAGTCTGTAGAGAGATAAGTTCAAAATTTATGTTGTCAGCCGAAGCCTTTTTTCTGTTGACAATGCCTATAGGTAATAGTCTACTTGATATCTTCAACCTGGATATTTTACAGGATTTTGAAACCTAAAATTTCTAAAATTGACCTATTTTTTTCACTCCTACTCTTCCTTCACTTTCAGACTTTTTCTGAGAATGAAAGACTGTCTTTCCCCATCTCAATAAATATTATCATTCTTTAATTCATTCATTCAACAAATGTTTATTAATTTATATCTAGATATTGAAAATAGGACGATAAGTGAAAAAGTAAGTTGCTTCTGCTTTCATGAAAATTAGTGATGAAGGAAATACAAATATCAGTAGGTCTCATAGAACCTCAATATTGATCAAGATAAGGTCCTTAAGAAAACACCTCCGTAAGGATGTACTGCAGAAGGCAAAAGAAACCCACTTAGAGAGCTCAGAGGAACCACTGTTTAAAACAGACTACACAATAAATTGAAAATCCAAGCTAAGACATTTTAATAAATAAGGACAGTAAGTTCCAATTCAAGCAGAGGACTTACAACATGCTGAGAATTATTGGTGGAAGACATATATATGTTTGTATGTATGTATATATGTTTATATATATATATACACACACACACATAGAGACAGACAGACATACAAACAGAAACAGACAGAAAAAGATTACTTTTATATTAGCAACTATTTAGAATAATATTTCCATTGTCTCCATGTACACTGCTATCACCAAATCACTAGTGGCATTCCATGCAGGTTTGAAGTCTGTATCATCTCAACAATGCTGGGGTTGAATAATGAACAGCCTGCCAACTGTATATGTGTACCCTGGGCAAGGCTAATCCCATTCATCCTTATATGAGTATTATTTCAATAATCTAATTACTATTCTTCCTCTTTTCTTTCTTGCTTCCCTTCAATCTAGTAGTAGCTAAGTAGCTAAACTTACTTTAAGATAGTCTCCTAAGTTTACTTTCTGATCAAAATATTTCATGGCTTCTTCTGTCAGATGGTTTCTTTCAGAAATTTTGTCTCTCACTCACATTCAAAGACCAAATGTGAGGTTCTACTTTTGCGTGCCTGAGTACTTTGTTTTGAAGAGATTATAAGAGTGTGCTAAGTCATTTGAGTCAGCCAACCTTGGCAAATGGACTTCTGAATATTTCTCATTTGATTAGTTGTCATTTTGACACTGTTTGTGATGTTTTTGATATTAAATATACTTTATATATTTTAAAATAGCCAATTTTTTATGGCTTCTTGATTTATATTCTGGCATAGACACATCTCTTGCACCTAATACTTGTTTATACAAGTATTCTTTATGTTTGCTTTCAACATTGAGATTTTTTCTACATTAATATCTTCAAAAAAACTTAAATTTATTCATGTAAAACATATGAGTACCTCAATTGATTTTCACCTAGAACACCCTGATATCCCTGAACCATTTACTAAATAGCCCCATCTATTTTCCACTGATTTAAAATGCTACCTTTAATATTAAGTTCTCATATATTCTTGGATATGGTTTTGGTTATTGCATTATTTTTCATTAACATAGTTGTTTATTCTCAGACCAATATTATCTTTTCTACATATAATAACTTTATTATAAATGTTGATATCTGGTAGGGCTGAACTTCTACCACTATATTTTTCTTCCAAATGGACCTTACAATTATTTGATAGTTTGTTTGTCTGTTTTTGGCAGCTGCTCAATACAGGGATCCAAGCCCTTGACCTTGGTGTTATAACACTGCACTGTAACTAACTGAGCTAACTGGCCAGCCCACCTTGTAATTTTATCACAAATTTTCTTCAATGGATTTTTAAGAATTGTCTTGCCAGGCAAAATTATAAAATAAAAATAGTAACAAAACACAATACGTTAGAGTTCTGAATAAAATTACATAGCAATTGCATAGTAATTTAGAATTACTGTGGTCACCTAGTTTCTCCATTTATACAGTTTGTTGTTTATATAAAATGGCTTGCATTTCTCATTAAAACATTGTATATACATTGAAAATTTTATTTATTTTTAGTTGTTGACATTGTTATAAATACAATTAATCTCCATTTATATTAATAACGTTAACATTATTATATAGGAAATATAAGATACTCATGTGTGGGTATGCACACGTTTGTGAATGTGTTATATATTTTAGCCTCTTTGATTTTCAGATATACTGTAGAATCTTCAATTGATAATTTTGTCCCCAGTTTTCCAATATTTATACCGTTCACGAAGATTTTTAAAACATAATTTACCGGTTTTTAATCTCTATAAAATGGTTAAATTTTGATATAGTTGGTGGTAGCCAAATGACTGTTTTTCTCAGCATTTTTCTCGGTGTTTTGGCATTCCGGAGGTGGGAACTTTCTCTTCTAACTAATTAACACAACTACGATTATTAGGTGACTGCTTTGGCAGTTAATCTACATGGTCATCTTTGTCAGCTGCAGGCTGTTTTTTTTGTTTATTTGTTTGTTTGTTTATTTTTGTTTTATTTTTACCACGGCACATAGCTCCCACTTAGACACTGTGAAATCCCTGTAGTCATACTCCCTTGAAAGTACATCACTTTCTGCCCTCACCTTCATATTGTTATTCTGAAATTCTCCAAGTCCCTTTTTTAAAGTTCTAATTGTCTGTGGGAAATTGGGGAGGGAGTGGATATGCTGGAGCAGGGAACTGTCCCACTGAGTAGCTCTTATTAAATGACACAATGCCTTGGTCCTCCATGCTTTCTGCTTTCTCTGTCTGTATACGTAAGCAGCACACGTCTCCCATTCAGAATCTACAATGACAATGTCAACTTACTTAGCTTGCCATTTAGGTGAAGTAAATGCCACAAGTGTATACAAACAAGGTGCTTAGTGTATATCACTGGTGAGTTTCTTAGAGTCATTCATTTTGCCCTCTCTGTGACCATGTGATATATTTATTTTTGTTTGTTCTATACATTCCAGAGATGAATGTTAAACTTCAATTTTGTTTACAAAGTATATGAAGAATGCCTACAAATCTATAAGTAAAAGACTGGCAATATAAAATGTGTAAAAGATATGAACAGGGACTTCACAAAAGATGGTATCCAAAAGACTAGTAGGCATGTAAAAAAATCATTATGGAAATGCATATTACATCTTCCAAGAGATATCGTAGACATCCACCAAATGCTTCAAATTGAAAAGAAAACTGACCAGCATTGTCAAAGATATGAAGTAACACGTTCATTTACACATTTCAGGTGGGAGTGAAGCTATTTTCAAGGACTGTGTGGCAACATCTCATAAAATTAAATACTCCACTGCACTTCAGCAGCACCACTTCTTTGCACATATACAAAAGAAATGAGTGCCTATGTCTCCAAAATACATCTATGAATATGCTTATCTATGCTATGAGTATGCTTATAGCTGTTTTAGTCACACAGCCAGTAATCGAAAACGGGTACCCAACATTCATAAAATGAATAAATTAGGTGTGTTATATCGATGCCCTGTTTTACTTTACAGTAATAAAAACAACAAACTGCAACAACATGGACACATTTGGCAGACAGTATGTTGAAGGAAAGGAATCAGTTACAAAAGAGAACATACTTATTAGCCTTTTATATGACTGAAAACAAACAAAAAACACAAGGAAAGCCTCAGGTGATAGAAGTGAGAATACTGAGTGCTGATGGAGGTGGGTAGGGAGAGAGCAGTGTCGCCTGGAAGGTGTAATAAAGAAACTGTCTTGGGTGCCATAAGTGTTCTAAATCTTGATCTGGTCAGTGGTTGCATGGCATATATAAAAAGTCATTGAAAAGTGCAGTTGAGTTTAGCTCACTTTATGTACTGTACTTGATGTATCTCAGTTTTTAAAAAAAATTGTATGTGCTGTGTGCAATTCAAACAATGGTGGAAGAGTACGGCTCCCAGCCAAAATTTATTTGTGTTCTTTCCAGCCAGATCATAGACAATTAGAAAGACTTTACCTAGCGTGCCTCACTCCTCAGAGCTGGCCTCCCCATACCGGACTTGGTGCTCCGCCAGTGCATTGTAGTCTGTGAAGGGAAATAAAATCAAGGAGCTCACTGGGTGGGTACAATTGGAGATCCAACAGAGGGGCTCTAACAAAACTAGGAAAGTAACTTCCTGGCTACTGCTACTGATCTCCAGCGATGAGACCAAAAGTCATCAGAGACCCCAAGTGTTGGGTTGTGCCCAATGAATATTATTTCCTCTAAGCAGGTCCCTGGCACCCTTAGGCAGCCTGCAGTCAGTTACTGAGACTCGTGCTTTTAATGCAAAAGAATGTAGAGCCCTAAGGTATCTTTTGCCCAATGACCTCAAGGGACCTTAAAAACTTGTCTAATTCACTGCTAGGATGAAGGAAATTATCTTGTCAAACTTAGTGATGGCGAGTGGTGTGCTTTGGGGTGTGTCACTACACACCTGCTCCAGAGAGCGATGACAGTGGCCTAAGGTGGAGGAGAAAGGGGGACATGAGAAGGTACAAAAGAGAACAAGACTATTGATTTATGATTTCATTACTCTTAACATTTTTTCATGTAAACTAGGTTTTTCTCTGCTTTAGTTTGCATTTTTTTCCCCTTTTATAAGTTTGAGGTTATTCCACAGCTCCCTTTTTCTTCTTTATAATTTTGTGGAGACTTTGCCAATCTGGACCTATTTTTGTGCATAACACGTGGAAGAATTATTTCTGTTCCCATCTGTATTTACTTACGTGTTAAGAGAAAATCTCTTGGATCTCATCATGGAGGATTAGTTTTTGTTCATAAAGATAAGTCACCTTTACAGAGATGTGGATTCTATAATTGAGTGGATTGCTAGCCTGTGAAAAAATTCCTGTCTCTCTCTCATTTCATGTTATAATGAAGAGTAGAAGGTGGTCATTGACATTCTGACAGTCTATGGCTGTCCTGTGGGCCTAATGTACACCCATAAATCTGCTCTTCCAGCTTAATCCTCTCCCTACCATTCCCCATGGGATTTAGTTTCAGTAGCTTTACCAGAGGTTATAGTCACAGAATAATTGCATAATCAAAAATAAAATAAAAGGATGGAAAGTACATCATACTTTGTGTTATAGGTGAAAACTTCCAGTGACATTTGTCTTTACCATGCCATTGCTTTTATAGCTTGTTAATATTTAGAATAGTTGACCACTATTCTAAACATAAAGTCAATTATTTCATATTATTATGAATTGATCAATGGAACATAAGGAAGATCATTGGCAAGTTTGACATAATTTGAAATTGAAGTTTAGTATCTCAGGCATATGTAGCGGAGAATGTATCTTTCAAGGCATTTATGTGTGTAGCTTCTATCCATACGCATTTGTTCAGTCCTTAGTGCTTTACAGCATTGCTGAAAGTCATCCATGCTTAAGTTAAGTTACCCTATTTTTAAGTACATGTTTTCATCTGGGAACACAATGTTCCATTTACCTTGCATTAATATATTTTATTAAATCACAGTTGCCATTGTAAACTATCGTTTACACATGAATATGTGCTTTGTGCTCTCCAAATTTGGACTTATGTTATTCACTGGAGTGGGTTTGAATTGTTCTTTACTTTTTAAGTTACTAATTTTTAAAATCATAATATTGTTACCATATAATTCATATTATAAAATAATGAGAACACACAAGTTTTGCAAAATTTCAAAACTACTATTGAAAGTTTTATGTAGTGTTTAATAACTAAAGAAAAAGGTAATAAAAGATCATTTAGCATCTCATTTTTAATTACACACATAATTATTTTTAGATGAAAATCATCCCAGATAGTTTTCCAAATATGATGAGTAAATGAACATGCATACTTTTGTAAAAATGAATTGTGTTCTGTTTATTAATTCAATTAAAATATACAATAAAATTAAGTTTTACTTGAATTACCTGGAAAAAAATTGGGACAAAGCTTAAAACATACTAAATTTGAAAACTTTATTATTTTGCTCCATATATATTATTTCTTAAAGACTCTAGGATTATATGAAGATGTTATGAAAGACATTAACAGGTGGGTGACATTATTTTTTTATTAAATGTGTTCTGAAACAAATTTTATTGGATCTTTGCCATAAAGGATAAGGCCATGGCTCTCTAACTTTCTCTTTTATTCTAATATTTAAAATATAGACTACTACTTTCATCTGTTCAAGTGTGTTACTTTACAATTTGTTCTGTAACCATTGCAGACTAAGTTTAAAAATAGTAGCTCTATATTTTGAATGAACTTGTTTTTGTGATCATTTCTCTATTTTGGAGAGCATTTATGCTGATTAACTTCTTAGCTTGATAAAATTAATCATCAAAAATATTTTTTCAGGAAATTGGAGTTTTGTAGTCCACAATTGATTTTTATTTGAGAATAATTGAATCTTTTGGTTTATATTCTTTCCTTTGAACTATGCAATCTTAGCAGTGAATGTTACTGTTGAGAAGTCTAATGCCAGTCTGAAGCCCCCAACCTTGTGAGTGACTTGTTTCCTGCTTCACTCTCAGAAGTATTTGTTCTATTTTCTGAAAGATTTATTTAACTAAAAGGCACCTGCATGCTACCTGAAACGCAAAGTGCTCTATGTGCAGATTTAATCTTTTCTTTTTTTCTGGTAAATTTTAGTTTTATTATTGTGTTAAATAATCTTTTTGTTATTTTCAGTTGTTGAGATTTATTCCTCAGAAAGATCAATTATCCTTATTTTGAATATATTTTTGTCCCACTGTTTACTTTGTTCCCGTTTGTAATCTCCCATAATTTTCTCAGGCTTTTTTCTCTATGTAAGTAGTTCTCTTTCTATTTGTCCCTTGGTGCTACCAATTTTACTATGAGTTTGGTTGTGATATTGTTTTAATCCTCAATTATTATTTTTTAAATTTTCTATGTTTTCTTCTCCTTTATTTGGGCACCGATTTTATTGAATTAATGTTCTTAGTGAGTTGCTTTATTCTTCAAAGCACTTCGTCAAACCTTCTTCTGTTTCTTAAGTACAACTTATGTCTAACATAGCTTTCTTATCTCCATGCTATGCTCCTCTTTTCTTGTTATTCATTTTTGTTTTCTCCTCCAAAGTTTATTTCCTTATTTCTGTACCTTTCTAATCTTCCTCAGATCCTGTCAGCTTGGGGGCTTTTCATTCATTTTTAGGCTGTTGAATAT
>NW_007735841.1:66231-66938 GCF_000696425.1 Galeopterus variegatus
TAATCTTCCTCAGATCCTGTCAGCTTGGGGGCTTTTCATTCATTTTTAGGCTGTTGAATATTGCTTCTCTTCTTCCCCACCATAAAGAAATCCTTTCATGATCTAGATAAAATACAGTTTATTTTCTGCCCTCCATTTCTATGTAGTCTTAGAGAAGTGAGAGCTCGCCAAGGCAGCGCAGAACCTCTCTAAGGACATTCTCTGCTCTTCTCAGATTTGTTTTGTTCCCTTTATGTATTTAGACAGTGTCACCCAATGCAAAGTGGAGATGCTCACAGGCTTAACATACATGACACATTCAGTGTATATGACAAGAAAATTGACTTGTGTCAGGAAGAGCACTCCTGCTTTTCATTTCCTCTGTTCTCATGCATCTCCCCACAGACATTACTGCTCACCCCCACTTCACCTCCCACCCCTAGTACAAGAGGAAAACATAATGTCACCAACTCTGATGCCTCCCTCTGGTTTCAAGGATATCAATGAGAAATCTATGGATACTGAGACTCAGCTGTATTGTATTTGAGAGCTGGAACACTTTTAAAGCTTTACTATGCTATCTACTATGTTCCAGAATTTTCTCATTAATTTATTTATATCTACATATCAAGGCTTATGGCATTAGGCCATTCCCTTTTCCTTCTTTGGTTAATACTAATCAATGTTTCCCTGGATGATGATGATGATGATGATGATGATGATGATGA
>NW_007735841.1:67668-68403 GCF_000696425.1 Galeopterus variegatus
GAAATTTAAGAAACAAAACAAAACACAAAAAAGCTATAATTTATCCATTTTTTCAAGCAAAGTGCACTTAAATTTACTTGTACTCATTAAAACAATCCAAGACATTTTTATAAACCATTATATTTTTCAATACACACTCTATTAAATGAGGTCAAATAATTGATTACTTACTAGTTATCCTAAAGAAACTCACAAGTCACATTATACCTTTTAATCCAATGGGAATTTAATATACTTTAGTCTCATAGAATACTATCATTCTTTTAATAGTCAATCTAGGATTAGTACTTTGAAACTTCACTAATATTAATTAAAGAAGGGATTCTAGATACTTGGCTATAGTGCCTGAAATACAAACTATTATTTAAGTAATGTAATACTTAAATAATAATAATTATAATTGTTAATAATAACAACAATTCTCAACTGGAGATGGACATAAAATATGTTAGTGAGAGTGTATGTATTATAAAAGGTTTTTAAAAATAAAAACAGAAGTCAATTAATAATAATAATAATGTTGGAAATTCTGTTTAAACTGGGAACCAGCATGTAATTTTAATAGAATTTAGCAGACAAAATTCTTGCAGAATTTCCTCCAGTGAGGTAACTCTCTTCAGCCTTTAATATCCAATCAAGTCCTAGTTTATAAGTCATTTGGCCTGGCTCCCCATAGTAAAGCAGTCTCGCATTAGATCAAGAATGTCGGGGTGGGGGGAGTCGGCATCTGCACTG
>NW_007735841.1:68822-71724 GCF_000696425.1 Galeopterus variegatus
CTGGCGGGGGTCTCCACCTAACAAGCCAATCACCCTATAGGTCATGCGTGCATGCATGGCTACTGCCTATGCTTATAGTAAAGATCATGAAGTGTCCACCAGCCTGGAAGGCTCTATGCACCAATGATGTTAAGCCCCGTAAATGGGGTGAGGTTTTACCCGACAACATAGTCACTCCCCCCTTACATCCTCCAGGTGCCATCCTGAACATGTGTGAAAAACAAAGAAGGGAACAAGCAGTCGTCATTAGGTGTAGCAACCATCTGTGCCAGGAAGGTAGCTGCCGCCCAACACAAGAAGGGAAGAGCCTTCCTCAAATGTAATAAAATTTCTTTTTTTACTAATCATAATTCATTTCTGAACCAAACTTTCCTTTTCTGTACGAAGTTGTTTCAACATATGAATGCCCTGGATAATGTAGCAAAATAAATCACTATCTGGTCTATATTTGCATTTTGATATCATTAATTTTCTCAAGTATTTTACATTTATTTTAAGCACCTATTTGATGTAGTAATTTGTGTTTTTGAGACAAGTACTTATGTTTTAATCTAAAATGTGTTAATCAAAAGCAATTAAAAATTTAACTAAAATTAGTTTTAAGATTACATTCTAGATTATTGTTTTCTTTCCAAATGTGACTGTTGTTCACATGTGTATTCTATGCATGTAGCATGCTGTTAATAAAGAAGAAAGGTAATGCAAAAAGTTTTGAATGAAAACAGCAAAAATAGACAACCGGAGGACTATATTAAAAATTGCTCAAAATTGATTTGGGCCAAAAGATTTATACATAAGGAAGTGAAAAACAATATGAAATAAGAATAAGAGACAATGAATGCAAATAAAATTGTTTGTAAAACATAGTTATATAAGGGGTCTTCAAAAAGTTCATGGAAAAACAGAATTAAAAGATAAAAAGAACCTTTCCATGAACTTTTTGAAGACCCCTTATATATTATGTCATCAGCTTGAAGTTCAGTTTATTTTTCCTTTATATGTCTGTGTGTGTGTGTGTGTGTGTGTGTGTGTATCATTATGGGTTACCTAACAGGCTAGTATCACATAATTCCAATACATAAATTTCCCAATGTTGAAAATATTTAATACTCACAATTTAAGTATGTCATTTATTGTTACAATGATTGGTTTCAGATGTCATTAAAGTCCCTAGGGACTAGTCCTAAATAAATAACATCACTTTTTTGATGTTCCTGTTTAACCAATATAAATAGATGAATTTGGAGAAGTTAAAGATACCTCCACCTTGCTATTCAAATAGAATTGGGATTTTCTAATTGTTTGTAATCTTGATTTGAAGAAGCTTCTACAAGCATACAATAGAACAATTATTTTGGTTTCGGGTTTTTAGGGTTTTTTGTATTTTGTACTCTCTCCTTCCCTCTGTCTCTTTATGCCTTTTATACCCTCTACCTGTAAGTAATTGGCTTAATCATTTATTTTATGATTCTAATTTGCCAAGATTTCAGCTATTTGACAAATTGCCTCCCAAATATGGCAAATATTTTTCTTTAGCTTGAGATCAGTCCTTATTCAAACTGGAATTAGAAACATTAGCTCAACTTTTACTAAAACATGGATATCAAAGTATATATTCTGTTTCTGTTTATAAACTTTTCCAGTGATGTTAGAAGACAGAGGAATCTCTTTCTCAAGTCCACAGAGGCAAAGTGTCCAGAGTTCTAAATAATAGAATGTGAATCCCCCACCACACTCCTTTACCATTTTGCTTCTCCCACCAAGCCCACCATGTAATCATCAGCATTTCCCTGCATCAGAGAACTGTAGCAATGGAATGAAGCAAGGGGGAAAAGTGGAAACCTTCTGCCTGGTCCCATTAACATAACTGTTGTTCCTTCATCACATTTAAAAATGTATACTAACTTTATTCTAACTTGCTTCTTCAATTGTCCCTGTTTTGTCTCTAACAGGTTTCTACTAAATTTTCCATAATTTAAGCAGTGAGATTCTAATTGTGCTTTCCAAACTTCTTTGACGTTTATTCCCTTAACATCTCAGCAGCATCCTTTGTAATATATCAGATTATGAAGAGTTTAGTATCTTAGTTTAGAGGATGGAGGAGATTTCTATTATAACTAAAATCTCTAACTGCTCTAAACCTTTTAAAGTGGGAAAAAAGGAGAATAAAAAAAAAATACATACTTTATCCAGTTTTTCACCAGGTTCTAATCTGTTAACATTTTTCTCTATTGAGCTTTAGATAATAATCAGAATACATTCAGCAAACTATTGTTGTCTAAACATCCACAGGATCCTTGTCTACTGTGAATGCCAAAAAGAAAACAAACAAACAAACAAACAAAGAAACCAAGGACAGGGATTTGAGCATTTAACAGAGAGAATTTCTATTTGGGCTGTGTAAGTCAGGAGCTAAGCCTGTCCCACGATCTGACCAAGCTCCCTGAGCAGGTGGGAGTTACAACTTTTAAAAGTCCATCCATACAGGAACTTATGCATATTCAAGTGGGGATGAGCGTGCATGCACATTATGGCATTATGTATGTTACACGTGTCCCATGTTCTCTTGGGGGTAGATATTTAAGAATTAAAATGAAGGGCAGGTGGTGTGGGTCATCAAAAGGTAAAATTTGGGGCAGAGTTGAGACTAGTGTGCAAACTCCCTAAACCAGCCAACACTGGTTTGTAGTAATTAGCTGTTTGACCTTGGCTGCTATTGTAAAGTTGCTTTCTCACCCAATCATCATCATTGAATGAAGGGAAGGAAAGGAGAAAGACTAATAAGAGCCAAAAAGGACTAAAGAGTATCTCTCATTATGAATTGTTGGTTTTGGAATAAAAACAACTGGTTCTTACATACTCTTTGGATTGCTTAAAGGGAATTGGTGGAACAAGCAACACA
>NW_007735841.1:71957-72737 GCF_000696425.1 Galeopterus variegatus
GTCTGTATATTTTGTTATAAGCAACAGAAACAGATTAATACAGCATGTTGTGATATCAAAGAACCCTATGGAAAGATCCCCTATTTATTCATCCAGTGTAAGTTGAGTCAAGCATGCATAGCTAGCAAACTTGATAGAATATAAGGTGATGGGTGGTTTGATGGCCCTGTGTTCAATTTACTGGAAATTAACTTTGCTTCACATTAATTTAATTTATTAATGTTACTATGTTGTTGTTTTAAATGTCTTCATTGCAGAATATTTTAGGAATCCAAGGCTATAGAATTATGCTAATCTAGTCATAAGCATTGGGATAACGTACTTAGACAAACTCACATAATGTATCACAAAGTGACAACCTGAATTTTGAAATAAATGCTAAAGCACTTTAAGTTCTGTAACTTAATAATACAGAATGCAATTAGCAAATAAACTGCTCTTTTCTTTAATGAAGAGAATATTCAGTATTTCTCAGTCTTCTCCCTTATGTATCTGCTGTTCTGGTCCTGAAGTTAACCATGACTTGCTTTTCAATTTTGTCTTAATCTTTTCCTTGTCAAAAAGAGAACAGAGAAAAAGCAAAAAAATACAAAACAAAATAAAAACCAATACACAACTCCCCTTCACATCTAAGGTGAATGCTCTGTTAGTTACTGTAAGTTCCATAACCTTATATCTAACCTCCCAATTTACAGGTCCTCTTGGGAGTCTCAGAAACATCTCCAATTTATCAAGAGATAATCCTTAATATCCAGTCTTCACCCCTTAACCCTCCTCTCA
>NW_007735841.1:73374-75445 GCF_000696425.1 Galeopterus variegatus
ACAGATAGATAGGCCAGGCTGGGTCTACATGGCCTCCAGGGCCATCTCCCAGGGATGACCCTGTGTCTGTACACACACACACAAGGCTTGTAGGATTTGACCAGTGGACTGTTTGCAGAACCCCGAAATAGTACACATCACAGATTTAGAATAGTATCTGGCACACGATAAGCCCTAAATAAAACTATTACTGTTATTAATGATAATAACACCCCCTAAAACCCGTCATGGCTTTACCACTGTACTTGGAAAAATCCCTAAATGCCTAACCTGAAATGCAAGGTTTTCGTAATTTGGTTTCTGTTCAGCCCCCTAATCACATCCATTTTAACCTCAACTCATCAGTGAGATCTTCTACCTGTCTCTATCAAAAATAGGTCCTACCTGTTATTATTTATGCTAGCACCATTTTTGTTTAGTTCGTGGTTTTCAGAACAATTGCAATTACTTTACCAAGGTGTTTTTCTCTTTGCTTGCTTGTCTCTTCTGCTGGATTTTAAGTTCCATGACAGCAGGGATCATGCATGTCTTATTTATCATTGTATTCCCAAACCCTATAACAATGACAAACACAGCATAGTGATAAGTAAATATTCCTGGATTGTAAAGGACAAAAAAATAAGAAAATCTTATTTGTCTAAGTGAACCACATTCCCTACCTTTCTGTCTATGATGGAAAAAAAATAAAATTGTATGGTTTCCCCAAATTGATGTTCCATTATTTGCATCATTTGTTAAAGTGTTCAAAAAATAAATAAAAATATACTTTAAATTCTTATAAGTGAACTCATAACTAAGAAGTAATTATCATAAACCTTTTCTTTTCTTATGGTTCCTAAATAATACATTATTTGTAAAAGATGTTATCAGATTTTCAGTGCTTGAAATGCATTGGTAGGTTCTTTAATATCAGAATGAAAGTTGTGCCCAAAGAGGGATATACAGAAATATTTAATTAAAAAAATATTAGTCTTTATAACATTATTAAATTATCTTAAACATTATTTATCAGGCTTCTAATTAACAGATGATTTACACAAATAATAAAGCAAAACTTAAGAATATAAAAATGAATTTTCCACTAAATATTTAAATATTGGTTAAAAATGTATTCAAATTATTTTTCTAAGCATCAAAATAAAAAACACAAATAAATCAAATTGCATTTAATATTTTAGATATTGTAAACTCAGACAAAATCCTGCAATTTATTATGGTAATTGCAAAGCCAATTATCACACTTTTATGAAAACTAAGTGTCAACATTTTGCTGCCTGATTTTAAATTAGTATTTTTCATTTCCTGTTTTCCTGTTGCTTTACTTGCCCCAGATTAACACTACAGAATTTCTGTAATTTATTCTAATACACTTTCAAAAGTTTCCTGTGTTTACAATTACTTATCAAATATAAAGCAAGATAAAAATCCATCTCAGACTGGAGAAGTCTGGGAGAGCTGTGTGAGCGGTTTATTGATTCTGGAATTGAAGATAATACTTAGTTGTACAGTCCAGGGAAATCCAAATCCAAGCCAGTGAACGTTCTTCAGTTCCTTCCTTTTCGTATTTTAATAATTAAGCATCTCTTGTTATGATACAGGGCTTTAATACCTTGTCTTTTTATTGGGCTTTAATCTGATTAAACCGTATTGTCTTTTTCAGAAACGGTGTGTTTTTCAAACTTCACATGACCAGCATTATTTAACAAAATGTCCTGGAATTATGATGTATGATGACTCAGTACATTAATGTGATTAAAAACCTACAAAAATCCTACTGGAGTCTCATAATAAATAACATCACCCAGACTTTTCATCTACCAAGATATGAAAAATGGAGTATGCTTATTTAGCTGTTAGGGATCTATGGCTAATTTATTACCTTAAAACACATCATTGGATTGGATTTGTTTGCTCACATATGAAAGATAACTTGGCTCATATAAACTGCTATGATTTTGCTTACTTTAATTATCAGGAGACAATGTTCACGGGCCTATAGCATTGAATGTTGCTTTAGAAAAGGTTGACAATTGCCTAATCTTGTTATCATGGTAGCTGACTTGCTGTTTTT
>NW_007735842.1:0-655 GCF_000696425.1 Galeopterus variegatus
ACTTTATATACTGTGATGCGATATTTTAAAGGGCATATATATTCATAGCTACTATGTCTTCTTGATCTAGTATTCTGTTTTGTCAGTATATAACATTGCTCTTTATCATTACGATGGTTTTCATCTTAAAATCTATTTAGTCCAATAATGAAACGTCTTACCTTGTATTTGAAAAAAAAAATCTTATTGAAACAGCCTCTGTAAACTATCCACATACCTACCTTTTAATAATTTCATTCATTCATTTACATAAATTTCAATATCCATTTTTATTTCTTGTTATAAATCAATAAATCAGCATTCCGGACTTAAGTCTTAGATTGAATATTCTGTTCTTGGTGTGCTGGGAGTTAGATTTCAGGGACCAAAGTGCAGACCTATGATAAGGACTCAGCTCTGCACAACCTACAAGAAGATCCACCTGTCTTCTCCTTGAGGCTATGTGACAGAAATCTCTTTTCCAGCCTGCTTCCTTCCTGTCCTTTCCTTTCCTAGAGCATCTCTAGTATCCCAAGGTTTGTTCTCTCCTTCTGAAAGTTCAGTGTATTGTTGTCATCTCTTCCTTCCTTCTTCCCTCCCTCTTCCCTCCCTCCCTCCACCCTCCCTCCTCCCTCCTTCCTCCTTCCTTCCTTCCCTCCCTCCCTCCCCTCCCCTC
>NW_007735842.1:1655-4356 GCF_000696425.1 Galeopterus variegatus
CCTTCCCTTCCCTCCCTTCCCTTCCCTTCCTTTCCTTTCAACTTCCTTCCTTCCTTCTTTCCTTCCTCTCCTCCGACCCCCTCTATCTCCCTCCATTACTGCCTTCCATTCTTCCTTCTTTGATTTTTACTATTTTTTAAAGTTGTGTCATCGATGCATAGAAAAGGGCAAAGTGTATGTACAGGTTGATAAATAAGTAAAAAGAGATTCCCCTGAAACCAGCACCCATGTCATGAAAGAGAATGTTCCTGGCAGCCTGGGGTCCCCTGTGTGCCCCTCTGCAATCATAACTCTCCTTCCTCTCTAGGTAACAGCTACCTTGACCTTGGGAGACTCATATTCCTTGCTTTTCCTTATGGTTTTACCACTGGAAGTTTGGTTCCGCCTATACTGTTCTGCAGGAATGAAATCAAAAGTGAATTTCAGGGCCGGCCCGGTGGCGCACTGGATGGTGCGCCGCTTGGGAAGCGCGGCAGCGCTCCCGCCCGAGGGTTCGGATCCCACATACAGACCGGCTCCCGCTCACTGGCTGAGCGAGGCGTGGGAGCAACACCGAGGTTTGCGATCCCGTTGCCAGTCCCTGGTCCGGTACGGGGGCAACACTGAGGGTTGCGATCCGTTGCCGGACACGGAAAAATAAAAAAGTGAATTTCACAAGTGGAATCACATGTCTTCTTATTTTACTCAAAGATACATTTTGGAGTTTTATCGTCATTCTCAGATGTATTTTCATGTCACTAATTCTCAGCGTAGCCTAGTAGTTCACTGCACGGCTGTGTCACAACTGATGTTCCCATTGTCCAGTGGTTTGCTTCCAGTTTTGGGCAATCACAGGCCAGTTTGCTATGAGCAATTCCATACATGCATCCTGGTGGAGCTGTACTTAGTAGTAGAATTGCTGGGTTGCAGGGTATGATCCAGCAGATGATATCAAATGCATCCCGAAGTTCACATTCCAAATGGGCCTCCCATCCCTGGGGTTTGTGAGCTGTTGCTGTTCTTACCACACTCTTATTGATACAGCCAGATGTTCATTAAAGGATTAATGAGTTTATGAAGGCTCCTATTTACTTATCTTTCAATCTAGTGGGTATGTGTGGGTGCGGTTGTATTTTGCATCCTGTTTGGTTTGTTACATATTTTGATCTCTTTCTCAGTGTCTGTTCCTGTCTTTTGTCCACTTTTCTTTTGGGCTTTTTGTCTTTTTACCGATTTGTATGAGTTTTTTGTTTCTTTCTTTTTTTTTTTTTTCATATGCATTGGATACGAGCTTTATTTTTTGGTCACAGGCACTGCAGATATGCTGTCCCTGTCTGTGTCTTGTTTTTCTCTCCTGTATGGTACCTTTTGATGAACAGAAACTTCTAATTTCAGTGTACTCAAACTCATCAATTTTCTTATGCCTGAGAAAATCTTATCTTACCTTAGCCTTGAATAATAGATTCACTTGACATAACACTCTGGGCATGATTTTTCCCTAATATTTATAAATTATTATCACACCACTGCCTTGCTTTTACTGTTGACAAGCGTGATACCAACTTGGTTGTTATTTATATTTATTGGTGAGTTTCATTTTTTATGGAAGCTTTTAGATTTTGTTCTTTATCTTTGATGTTTGAAAGTTTAGTTTATCTTTGTCTAGTTTTGGTTTTTTCAGTTATAGGTTTGGTATGGATCTCTTTGAGTTCTTTCAGCACGAGGTCTTACATTTTTTCTATTTCTTGCTAATTCTTGGTCAAGTTTTAAAAGCATTTCCTCCCGTCTGTCTCCTGTGTCCTTCTGACACTCCCGATCCATGCACGTGGTGCTTTTGTCTTCCATGTCACCACTCGTCGTCTTCCATCTGACTGTCCCTCCCTCCTGCTCCCTGTGACAGGCCCTTGACCTGCTCTTCCGGACACTGGCTTGTTCTCAGCTGCACTGTTCTGCTGTTCAACTCATCCATTCAGTTTTCAATACCAAGTACTATATTTTTCAAATTTATCATCTCCAATTGGTTTTTCTTTATGACTTATGCCACCTGCGTATCTTCAATGTCTTTTCTTTTCTCGTTTATAGTATCTCTTAGTTCTACTTTGTCTGTTATACTTTTAGAATGTTGATTGCAGATCCTAAATACCATTATTTTGCACTGGGAGTGCACAGNCCAAGTACTATATTTTTCAAATTTATCATCTCCAATTGGTTTTTCTTTATGACTTATGCCAGCTGCGTATCTTCAATGTCTTTTCTTTTCTCTTTTATAATATCTCTTAGTTCTACTTTGTCTGTCATACTTTTAGAATGTTGATTGCAGATCCTAAATACCATTATTTTGCACTGGGAGTGCACAGTCCCTGGGGACATCACCACTTTGGCTAGTGATGCATCCTGGGGATGTGGCAGATGCTGGGCTCCAGCTGCACCTTCCTTCTGTGTTGGGCACGGAAGAGAGATGCCTCAGGAAGACACCTCCAGTGTTGCTCTAACCTGCCCTCAAACTGCCTTTTTAAAAGGTTTTCTGTCTTAGCATTAATCATCTAAGGCCTACAGGTTTGGAGGGAAGTAGGGGAGAGGGACCCTGGGGCTGGCAGGTCCACCATCTGTGGTTCACTTCTGGGGTCTCCATGGGTCCCCCAGTGAATGACACTCTTGTTTTTCCACCTTTTCATAGTTATCAGGTTTAGACATGTTGAGAAAGAGTAAGATGGAAGCCAGC
>NW_007735842.1:4800-25901 GCF_000696425.1 Galeopterus variegatus
TTCCACCTTTTCATAGTTATCAGGTTTAGACATGTTGAGAAAGAGTAAGATGGAAGCCAGCGTGTTGCTTTCATTTTAGAGGCTCATTTAGAGGACCCGAGCTCAGGTGGAGTGAGAATGGACCTACAGGCTGAACTCATGGGAGGGTGACCTGCTCAGGCCAGCGCGTGGCTTGGAGGAGGTAAAGAGGACCTGTGGCCCCGACCCAGGAGAGGAAGGACACTGAGCTGAGCTGGCCGGTGCTAGCCACTTCCCAGGCAGACTGAGAATCAGGTGGGGAGAGGCCGAGTGTGAGACCTGGGTGCAGGGGCTGCACTCAGCACATCCAGCTGAGAGCAGGCGGCATGTTCGCTTCCGCCCAGCCTTCACAAGACAGTGCCTGCATTTCTCTCTCTGAGGCCAAAGTCTAGCATCGGTTCACTGAGCACAAGGTGGGCAGGTAGAAGGAAGGGTGCACCCCTCCTCTGCCCCAGACCTCATCCTCCCCTCCTCTGGGCAGCTGCACTTCCCATGACAGGAAGCGGCCCCCTCCTGGGACCTCAGGGTGTCTCAGGGTTTGTTTCTGATGCCCCGACATGTCCACCCACCTCTCTTTGGCTTCTCTGGCACTTCCAGGGTTTGGCTCAAGGAAGGAGGTCTGCAGACCTGTAGGAGTTTACCATTTGTTGGAAACTAGAAGCTGCTATGCTTCTGTGTTTGTTGAATGAATAAGTGACCAGGTGTATAAACTTTCTGAGTCAGACTTGAGTCTACCAGCCTGGGGTGTGGAGGGCGCTTTGGGCAGGGGCTCGGTGGGATGATGCAGCCTTACAGGAGTAGCTTCAAACTCACATGAGGTCTGGGCAAGCAAATCTTGCCCCAGAAGCGCCACAGAGTCTGTGAGTAATCCATGATGTAAGGGGAAAACGTTTCCTTTGCCACCTGTGGCTTCACCAGACCCTTTTGAACCAGAGATTTCACTATTCCACTTACCTCCCCAACAGGGATGAAGAGGGACAGCCCAGCGATGTGGGAGGATGTGCAGGAGGCCTGGGAGACCTGGCATCAGCCCTCTCCAATTCCAGCTCTCTCACCTGCGGGGTCTGTGGCCAGGCTCCGTGGCTCTCCAAGCTCTGCTTCCTCACTGGAAGCCACCCTGGCGAGGCCACAGTGGACAGTGCCCTGCTCCAGGCCCCATAACTGCTCCTGACCGTGCCATCCATTCAGCAAGGAGCATAAAGGGGAACCTCTTGGAAGGGTCTGTCTTGAGATCAGTGGTAGTTTTTAAACATCCATTGTTATAGTTTGTGTTGAATTAGGAAAAACAAACCCAAAAACCTAGCTGAGCACTCAAGAGGCCAACTTCTGTTCCAGTAATCCCCTCTGCCCAGGCTCGGGAGCCAGCCTTTGCTGTCAGATGTAATGCTATGCAGGCAGAGAGAGGCTGTGTGCTCTGATCCCAGGTTGGAGGAAGCAGGTTTCAGGGTAGAAAGCCACTGCCATCAGACCCACAAGGCATCAACACCTGAGCCCAACTCATACAGCTTGGTGTTTGCAGTTGTGGTTTTGCAAATGCACATGGCATGTTAGCTGTGCATCTCTCCCTGCAGCCTCGGCGTTCCCATCTGTAGGAGAAAGAATCTTTTAGTGTCCTGAGCCTCCAGAGTTCTTATCTTGGGACTCCTAGCCCTGCCCCTGTCACAGAGCAAGCTACAGGATCTGTTCCGAGCTGATGGGAGCCACGCCCAGTCGGGATTAGCAGGGAGAAATCCAGAGGCGACGTGAAAGATAAAACTCAGGTGGAGGTGAGGCAGGTGGCGAGTGGCATCTGGAGAACTGACGGGGAGCTTGGCCTCTTGCCCTCTGGTCCTCCCACTGCTGTGCGGCACAGTGTGATCTTCGATGGTCCCTGTCCCTCTGTGGCATGGTTTGTCCACCTGCAGAACGGGGAGGGAGCATGAGCTGCCCCCTAAAGGACGTTTTGCCTGGACGTTCTGGATCTCGGAAATGAAGCCATCATGCTCCCCTTACTCAGAAATGCTCGGGGCTCTCCCAGGCCAGCGTCTTTCAGTTCAACAAGCAATCGTCCTCTCCTTTCTGGGTCACGATGCGTGGGGTGGGGTAGCAGAGGTGCTGGTCCTGCAGGTGTGAAAAGCCCCCAGGGCATCGATGCCTGTCACTCTGAATTATTGAAATAGCATCAGGTGAGTCCCCTGACCTCCAGCTTTGCATGACACACACACATGCACGCACACACTCACACACGCATGCACACCCAACCCTGTTTATTGTCACACTTTTGCTTAAAACAGCACAAGGCTTCTCTCGTATAGAAGATGGAGTCTCTAAGCCAGCCCTTTACCCTGTGCTCTCAAATGACCTCAGCGGAATCTCCTGGTGGCTCTCCCCCTCTGTGCTCCAGACACCAAGCTGCACATGCACCCTGAATGTCACATTTGTTTGTCATTTGTGTCTTTGTCCACACTGTCCTCTCAGCAGACACTTTCTTCCCAGCGGTGCATACCTGGCAAGCTCCTATTCATAGCACAGAACCCCGCTCCAACACTACCTCCTCGGGGGTCTCCTTGGACCCAGAGAGGCCGAGTTCACAACTTCTTCCCGACCTCTACTCCTGAAAAGCAGGCTGACCTTTGCTGGGCTGTGCTGCCCCTCCCAGCTCGGGATGAGATGCAGCCATTAAGGTCCTTTCCAGACTAAACCCTGGGGCCATCCACAAGGTCCGGGAAATGCTGGGGGCTTAGAGGAAAGACCCTTCACTGAGACTGCACCTGACATTTGTTTTTCTCCAACATAGTCCCCAGTCTCGGCTTTGCGGAGAGTTAAAGCAAGCAGTTAAGCAGGGAGGATTTCTTACACATGTATTTATTTCCCTTTAAACCTCAGGGGCTGCAAAAGAAGGTGTTCACTTTAAAATTTAAATTGTAGTTGGCAGAGTGTTGCGGTGACTCACTCAATCACCACTGTGCCCCCTGCCCCCCGGGTTTTGCATTCATTTCTCTGCAGCCTCCATTCTAGACTCTCCCTTCTCCATCCTGACTTTCTCCATCAGGTGACTGACGGATGGTCTGGCTGTTCTGGACACCACTGCCAAATTGCTGATTGTGAGGGATTAAATAAAAAACAACAACTCAAACTTCCCCCTAATGGAAAAAATAAAAGCAAACTCCTTCCTCACTATTCACCTGGCGGGGTGAAGTGTGCTCTCTACATGAGGTCTCCTTATAAACCTGCACCCCTGCACCCCACTGCCGCGCCAGCAGAGAAGTTCCAGGCCCCGGGGACTCTCCAAGTCCGGCCTCGGCTCCTGCCTTCCAGTCCATCCCGTGTACAATCACCAGGATGCCCCTGAGAGACGAGTCTGATCGAGCCCACCCTGCTGGAAACCCTGATGACGTGGTTCCTTTTGCTTTCAGTAGGAAACTCAGGCTCCCTGGCAGTGTCCCCATGAGCCCGCCTGGCCTCGCCCCAGTCCCCTGCCTGGCCTCACTCCTGCCCCCTGCCCCTCATGCTCTACCTCCCACCAGGTGGAACCATTCGTGTGTCCCTAGTCACCTGTGGGGGAGGGACAGTTTTTTTTTTCTGTCCATCCATCACAGACAGTATTTTGAAAATTACAGAAAAAAGAAATTACTGAAAAAAAAAATGAAATCAAAGGCATACAAAATACAGACTCCACTTTTCTGTTATTAATTTCAGCAGACGTAAAATTACTCTGTCAATTTTCTATCAAGATTTTAGACGCTTACTCTCGATTCTGTTCTTTCTTGTCGCAGGCTGCAGTAATAGCATGGGGACGGGTGCAACCCGCAGACCACACTGGAGAAGGGCTGACTCAACGTCCCCTGAAGCCCCCTGCTGAGGACTTCCTCCTCCACCACCCCTACCTCCCTTCCCGGACTCAGTGCTGGGGTCTCCCTGCTGCAAACATCTTCCTGGAGCCCTGTCCAAGTCGACTGCCCACGGCTGGCCTCTTCGCAGTGCCTGGCGCTCCTGGGAATGGTGTTGTCCTCGTCAGCGTGTTTCTCAGGTGCACGGAGGTGGGAACAGAGGAGAAACCTCACGAGGCTGCAGTGCACCAGTGCTGCTCAAAGTGTGGGCCGTGCACCTCCAGCTGAGCGTTACCGCTTTGGGTTTAAAACTCATCCTTTCATGTCATGATCCAGGGATGGATACGACTTTGCTCCATAGAATCTCTGGGATGAATGACAAAGACACATGGTGCCATTTGCTCACAGGCAGGAATCTATGTCTTGTGTTCTGTGTCCATTTGTTGACTCTAATGAGAAACATTAACATGTGGTCCCTTAGCAGATGGCAGACATGGCATTAAACCATTCTGTAACTATCCCATATGTTGAAAAGTTAGGTAGAGATGCAGAAGATACAAAGAAGAGAAAAATCAAATGTCCAGAGACAGAGACTATGATGTGCAAGATGAAAAATGCAGTGGATGAGATAAACACATGATTAGACATTGCAGAAGAAAGCGCTAGTCAGCTCTCCGTAGCTATAGGAACGATCTGGAATGAGTCACAGAGAGAAGAGTGAGCTTGGGGACACTTTTTGTTGTTGAGTGCTATTCTACCTTTTAGATAGATGACATTTTGTTTATTTGTCTGGGATCTGGGTTGTTCCCAGCTTGTGGCCATTACAGATAGAGCAGCAGCAAACATTCCAGCGCATGTCTTCGGGTGGACGTGTTTTCATTCCTCTTGGGTAGGTGCTGCGGTGCAAACTTTCTGGGTTTATGGTAAACCTCTGATTAACTTTTTTTTTTTTTTTTGTCTTTTTGTCTTTTTTCGTGACCGGCAACGGACCGCAACGCTCAGTGTCGCACCCACACCGGACCGGGACCGGCAACGGGATCGCAACCCTCGGCGCTGCCCCCGCTCCTCGCCCAGCCAGTGAGCCGCCGGTCTGCACGTGGGATCCGAACCCTCGGCGGGAGCGCCGCCGCGCTTCCCAAGCAGCGCACTGTAGCAGTGCGCCACCGGGCCGGCCCCTCTGATTAACTTTTTAAGAAATTGCCAGAGTTATTTCTAAAGCGGCTGTAACTTTCTAGTTTCCTACTAGTTACCTGCCAGGGTTCCAGTTTCTCCTTTCTTGCCATCACCTGTTATTGTGTATCTTTTTGATTGAAGCCATTCTACTGGGTGTGAAATGATAAACTCATTGCGTTTTAATTTGCATTTTTAAAATGCCTAATGATGATGAACCGCTCCTCATGTGTTGAAAACCATGTGCCTATCTTCATCGGTAACATGTATATTCAAATGTTTGCTTACTGTTTCTTTAGATTGGGTTTGTCTTTTTATTTTTGCGTTGTAAAAATTCTTTCTATAGTCTGGATACAAGACCATTACCAAATATATAATTTGCATATATTTTCTCCAGTCTTTGGTTTGTCTTTTCATTTTCTTAATGGTTTCTTTTGAAGAGAAAAAGCTTTTAATTTTGATAAAGTTTAATTTATCAAATTCTTTGCTATAGATCATGCTTTTGATGTCATATTTAAGAAACCTTGGCCTCACCAAAGGTCACAAAGATTTTCTCCTATGTTTTCTTGTAGAAGTTTTAAAGTTATAATGATTACATTTTGGTCTACAATACATTTCGTGTGCATTTTTGCACATGGTGTGAGGTAAAGGTCTAATGTGGATATCCTATCATTTCAGCGCCATTTATTGAAGACACTATCCTTTCCCCATTTCATTGTCTTGGCACCTTTGTTGAAAATCAGTTGACCACAGCTGTTAGGATTTATTTCTGGACCCTGTATTCTGTCCCATTGATCTGTATGTCTGTCCTGAGGCAAGTGCCACATGGTCTCGATTCCCATAGCTCTGTAGCTTCACAGTAAGTTTTGAAATTGGAAGTGTAAGTCTTTTAACTCTGCTCTTCTTGTAACAATCACTCTTCCATTCTATGACCTTCGCATTTGCATGTATTTTCTGAGATCAACGCAAGTGTAAAGAAAACCATGCTGGTATTTTGCTTGGGTTTGCATCTGGTCTATGAATCAGTCTGGGAGAGAATCACTGTCTCTACAACGTTGAGTCTTCTAATCCACTAGCATGGAATGTCTTTTGATGTATTAAGATCTTTAATTTGTCTCAGTGGTGCTTTGTGCTTTATAATTTTCAGTGTATAAGTCTAGTACATTTTTAATAAACTTATTTTTAAATATTCTATTCGTTTTGAAGCTATAGTAGCACCCCCTTAAGACCCCCAGTGGATGTCTGAAATTGTGAATAGTATCAAATCCCATCATTTTTCCTATATGTACATAGCTATGATAAAGTTTAATTTATAAATTAGGCACAGTAAGAGGTTAAGAAAAATAACTAATAATAAAACAGAACAATTATAACAGTATACTGGAATAAAAGTTATGTGAATGTGGTCTCTCTCTCTCTCTCAGAATATCTTATTGTGCTGTACTGAAGGTAACTGAAACCACAGACAAGGGGCCTACTGTATTTTGAATGAAATTTTAAAGAAATTTTATCTTCAATTGGCTCTTTACTTGTATGTAGAAATACGATTAACTTTTTGGATATAGAAATTGTATCTTGCCACTTTGCTTAATCTGTTTATTCGCTCTGTGCTTTTGTTGTTATTGTGTTCTTTAGGGTTTTCTATACAAAGGATTATATTGTCTATAAATTAAACACCAAAAGGGGAAATTGCAAAACCAAAGGGAGAAATAGATATATTCAGAATCACATGTTGAGATGTTAATTTCCATCTTTCAGTATGATATAACACATAGACACAAAATCATTAAGGATACAAAAGATTAAAAAACACTCTCAACAAACCTGATCGAATTGACATGTATAAGACACTATATTCAACAATTGTAGAAAATAACACATTATTTTCCTGTGCATAGGGAAAGTTCACCATCATGGAAGGAACATATGCAAGGTATAATGTAAGTTTCAGTAAATTCTATAGGACTGATACTACAGATAATGTTTCCTGGTCACAATAAAATGTGATAGAGGAGGAAAGAACACATTACAAATTATTTTACTATGCCAGAAAAACCTGATAAAGACACTACCATTAAATTTGAAATTAATAACAAGAAAATACCCAAATAGTTGGCAATTAAGATACACATTTGTAAATAACAAGACTCAAAGAAGAAATCATAATTAAAATTAGAAAACATTTTGAACTGAATGAAAATAAATGCACAACACAACTCATAAAATAGCAAACTCATAAATAAAATATGTGAGCTAAAGTTGAGGCAATGCATAGAAAGAAATTTATAAATTTAAATGTGTAATTAGGAGGAAAGAAAGTTTTAAAGTTAATGATCCACCTTAGGAAGCTTGCAAAAGAAGAGTAAATAAATCCCAAAGAAAGTAGAATAATAAAAATAATAAAGGTCACAGCAGAATTAAATGAAATAGAAAATCTGCAATTAAGAAATTAGCAACTAGAAAAAGAAGTTCTTTGAAAAGGCTGAAAATATTGGTAAAACCTTAGCAAGGCAGATACTAAAGAACACACACACGAGGAAAGGGATGAGGGTGGGAAAAGCTGCAAGTGATCAATGTCAGAAGGAAAGAGGATGTTACTAGAGGATCTATAGACATTACATGCATAATAAGGGAATACTATGAAAATCTTTATGCCGGTAGTTTTGACAACTTAGACATAATGCACAAATTCCTGGAAAAACATAACTTACCAAAACAAGAAGAAATACGAAATCTGAACAGCTCTATATGTATTAATACATTGAATTGACAATTAAATACTCCTTTACAATGAAAACTCTCGGCTCAGGTAGCTTAAATGATAAACATAACATTAAAGTAAGAAGTATGACCAATCTTACACACTCTATTTCAAAAAACAAAGGAAAAGGGAATATTTATTTCCAAATCATTTTATGATGCCAGTGTAACTCATACTAAAACCTAACGAAGATTTTATAAGAAAATAAAATTACAGAACAATATCCCTCATTAACACAGACACAAAAATTCTAAGCAAGACACCAGCAAATAGAACACAATGATATATAAAAGTATAGTATACATAGTAAATGGGGTCTATCCTAGAAAGGCAACGTTTGTTTAACATACTAAATAAATCTGTGGAATTCATCACATTAACAATAAAGAGAATAGGTTAAAAAACCTGCAGCTAACATCATACAATGGTGAAACGTTGAATGCTTTTACCCTAAGATCAGGAACAGAGCAAAGTGTCTGATTTGATCACTTCTCTGTAACATACTGGAAGTCCTAGCTAGGATTGGAAAGCAAGAAAAATAGAAATGGCATAAATACTTGGAAGAAGAAATTAAAACTGTATATGTCCACAGACAATATTATTGTATACAGAGAAATTTTAAAGCAATCTAAAACAACAACAAAAAATCAGTAGATTACTACATAAATTTAGCATTGCTGCAGGAAACAAATCAAGATAAAATCCATTTTTTCTATGTAATAGCAGCAAACAATGGGAAATAATATTAAGAAACAATTTAATTTACAAAAATAAATAAAAAACTTAAGAATCTTAAGTTAAAACTTAAAAAATGACATATGCAATCTCTTTCTATAAAAAATATAAATATGGCTTATAGAGTTAAAGAAGAATTACATAAATAGAGAGATATACCATGTTCATAGACAGGTAGAATCGAAATTGTTAGCATGTCAATTCTCTCCAAACTAAACTATAGGTTAAATGCAACTCCATTCAAAATTCAAACTGTTTTTTTGGTAAATAGCAATAAGTTGACTCTAAAATTCATATTAGCATGCAAGTTGCCTAGACTAGATAAAGTATTAAAAAAAAAAAACAAGTTGGAGAACTCATAAATGATCTCAATGCTTACTATAAGTAAGACTTATGGTGAATAGGACAGTGTGTTATTGGCATACATTTAGGCACATAGATTAATGAAAAATAATAGAAAGTACAGATCTATTCAGACATATAAAGTCCATTGATTTTTGACAAAGTTGTCAAGGAAATTCAATGGAGAGAGGAAAAGTCTTTTTAACAAGTGGTACTCTAACAATTGGATATCAATTTGGAAAAAAAAATTAACCCCTGTTTCACACCTTTCACAAAAATTAATTGAGATTATAGTCTTACATGTAAAAATCTATAGCTATAAAGCTTTTAGAAGAAAATCAAAGAATCTAATTACAGTTTCAGAGGAGGCAAATGTTCTTAGCAGGCTACAAAAAGCAATAACCATCAAAGAAAATAAATTGACAACTTGAGCTTTCTCAAAATTAAAAGCGACTTCTCATCAAAAGATAACATTAAGAAAATGAAAAGGCAAGCCATAGACTGGAAGAAAATATTGGCAGCATGATACAAACCTTTGTTCCAAGACAAAGGACTTGTTTTAAAGAATGTATGGGAATATCCCATAAGTCAGTTACAGAGGGTCAGGAAACTCTGTAAAAAATGAAAAATGACTTGAATAAACTTCACAAAAGAAGATGAGTGGCCAATAAGCACACAAAAGGGGTTAAAAACTTCAATAATTAAGGAAATAGAAATTAAAATCACGGTGAAGTGCTACCCACATCCACTAGCATGACTATATTAAAGACGAGCAGCTCAAGTATTGGCAAGAACGTAGATGGATGAACATCCCCACATGTTGGAAGTGAGGAAGGGTGCTATCATTTTAAACAGGTATTGGTGAGTTTCTTATAAATTTTAATGCGTACCTATCCTATGATCTGGTAATTCCTACTCCAACAGGAATAAAAATACTTCCTCAGAAAACTTGTGAATAAATTCTATATAAATTTATTTATAGTAGCCCCAAATTGCAAACAACCTGAATAACCATCAACTGGAGATAAATACACAATCTGTGGAATATCAATCAATGCAACAGTATACTGCTCAGAAATAAAAATAATAAACTGTCAAGACAGGAACAACAGCGATCAATCCCAAAAACATTATGGTGAGCCAAAGAAGCCAGAAAAGAGGACATCCTCTGTGATTACATTTACACAGCGTTCAAGAACAGGCCACACTAATCAACGGTGATGGAAATCGGGACAAGGATTGCCTTTGGGAGTGGGGAGTGAGTGCAGGGGGAGAAGGGAACTTCCTGAGATGATGAAGATGTCCCAAATCTTAACAGGTGTGTATATGTCAAAGAATATCCAATGGTGCAGTTAAGACCTGTGCTTTTTATTGCACATACATTTTCTCCCAAATTTCTGGAAAAAAAATATATGGGTAGTCTGATATAACTTGTCCATAGTGAGCCTACATTTTTTTCACTTTTCATAAATCTCCCTTTGAAACTATGGCTAGCCATAAACTACTGTCCTATCCCTACTTCCAATAAAATTCTTCACAGTAAGAGGACATGGCCTTCCTCAGTCCTCCCATCACAGCTCTCTGTGTGGCATCAGGAGGGCAGCTCATCTACACCCATTCCCCAGCAGACCCCCCAAACCCCCCAATGGCATTCATTCCACTCCAACCCAGGCTACCCTTGCTGCTCCTGGAACCAGCACAAGTAGTCCAAAAGTAAACATCTCATTCCCCCCCAATGTTTGAGGAAGAATCAGTGGATTCTCACTTGCAAGTGATGCTAATATATTTGGAAGAAAGTTTCTGTAAAATGCAAATGCTCCTCCATTCACCACAGTGAAGAAAGGGGTCTTCATGGCCATGTCCAGCTCTGTCTGACTGTTCTGATGGGGAGCAGCTCTACGGGAGACTGCGTGTGTTCACTGAGTTTTCTAACATTCACATCAGCAAACAGAATCTGCCAACAATGCTTCTTTTGGAAGAGTATACACTTTCTGTGCTAGTCCATTTCTGTTGCTTATAACAAAATTATCTGGAACTGAGTGATTTATAAAGAAAATGAAATTTATTGCTGGTAGTTTTGGAGGCTGAGAAGTCCAAAGTCCAGGCAACACAGCAGGTGAAGGTCTTGGTGGTGGCGACAGTGATGGCAGAGTATCACATTGCAAAATGGCGGATCAGGGAGAGAGAGAGAGAGAGAGAGACTCGCTTCTCTCTCTTTTTAAAGCCCTCGGAAGCACACCCATGGCCACCATTATTAATCCTTCACTAGGTCATGGTTCTACAATCTAATCACTTTGTCAAGTCCCCACCTTTCAATTACCATAATAGGACTTCCCACCATCAACAGTTACAGTGGGGATTAAGCCTCAGTGAGGTGGGGGGGGGCATGCAATCTATAGCACTTTTAGATACAGGAGAAAACACTGTCCTTTGTAAAGAACATGCTTTCTTGCAGGCTGCTCTCAGCCAGTGCTGAGCAGGGCAGGGCACCAATTCAGGACTGTGCCTACAACTCAGAGGATTCCTCTGAGGGCATCTTTGGCTTCAGGACTCTCCATCCACTCACACTCTTCCTTCCTTTCTCCTTTCCGTCATAGGTGTTTGACTTACATCATGGTCTGGAGGCTTTTGTTGTCTTCTCCTGCACCCCGCTCTTTGTCCTGTACAGGCATGGGCTCAATAAACCTCTTGCACATCAAATCCCATGGTGGAGTCTGGTTCTCAGCAGATATAACCTAGCACTTTCCTCCTTACCTTTGTCCTCCTCCTCTTCCTCATCTCTTCATCCTGCTGTTCTCTCTTCTCTCTCTGCCTCAGGTCCCTCTTCTTCCTGCTTCTCTACTTTAGTTCTTCTTTTGTCTCCCTCTGAGTTTTTGTTGTGTTTCATCCCTACCTGGGTATCTGTGAAATTTACTTTCCAGAGATATTGGAAATCAAACTGTTTATGGCATGGAACATGGCTTATCCGATTACAGAGTAGGGTTGACACTTTTACCTCTTCTGGTCAGAATCAATAAACATGTGTTTAATTAGGAGTCTAGTAACAATGAAGTCATGAGGAACTAGGAAGTTACGCCAAAATAAGAAACACCTGGAGTTCGGAAGGGGGGGGGGAGTTGTTAGAATGCACAAAAGCTCCAGAGGAATAGAAATCAGTGGAAGAACATTTTGGTTCAAGATAAGAAGGTGTTCTAAAAGGAAGAGTTATGCATCAGCAAATTAGCTGACTCAGAAAGCTGTCAGTTCCTTATTAGCAGAAATTTTCACATTTAGAATTGATCAGCATTTTAAAAATAGAAAACGTTTTTAATTGCAAATGAGTTTAAGAAGGAAAATATGAACTCAAATGCCTTAAAGCAGAAATAGTCTTCCCCTGTCATCTGCTGGAAATATAAGTTCACTCTACCAAGACCACTAAGATATTTTGAAAATTGACATATGAATCAGTAAATGGTTATGGCAAAATATCCTTTGGTCAGGTTGCTTTGAGTTTAAAAGCAAGAACAACAGTCAGAATAAAAATGACAAACTTTCTAAGTTCACTGTCTGGCATAAAAAACATAATGGCTCAATTTGGTCTTCCATAAGAAATCATGGTACACAACCTACAAAATCATGACAATTTAGAATTTTTAACAGAAAATGATAGATATCTGCAGCAGATATGCTGCTATTCTACAAATATCTGGACATCTTGCCCAATGCAATAAGACAAGAAAAGTAGTATGTGGCAAAGAAGAAACAAATTCATTTTTCTTTTGCAGATGTTTATTTAGTTAAAAGAACTAAACGACACACCTGAAATACATTTTAGTAATAAAAGAGCTCAGTAAGGGGGACTGGATAATGATCAACATTGAAAGAAAAAAAGGCTTTCTCATAAATGAATCCTCAACTTCTTCCTTGAACTCTAGACTCACACACACACACAATCCCTATTCAATATTGCTACTTAAATTTTATCCTTCTTTCTCTCCTTCCTTCATCCCACGAGTACTTATCCATCCCCTATTATGTACCAGGGCTTCTCTGAGTCATTGGGGAAAGGGTATGACAAAAGAGAAAAGGAAAATCCTGCCCGCATCCATCTTCCCCTCCAGTGGGGAAACCATACAATCAAAGATGATAAGTACTATGTGTGGTGTATTCGATAATGATAACCTGCTAATGAGAAAATAAAGCAAGAAAAAAAGAAAGGGGATATCAATGGAGAGGAAGTTACCAGTCTTAGATAGGATGATTGGTAAGGTCTCACTGAGAGGGCTGGAGGTCTGAAATGCAGATATTGGGCAGAAGAGCATTCTAGACAGAAGACACAGAAAAGCAAGGGCCTAGTGGTGCAGCTGTTTGGCTGTTCCAGCAGCACTGAAGACCTGAGCATCTGGAGTAGAGTCACAGAAGAGGAGAACAGTAGGAGAGGAGGTCACTTAGGAATTTCAGGTCACTGCGAGGGTGTTGTCTGTATTGTGAGAGAAGTGAGATGCCATTGGGGGACTCTGAGTGGAGCGATGACATGATTTCCACTTGACATTCAAGACAGGCCTCCTGATGGCCTCTCCACCATACTCTGAAATTCACTCCTTTCTCACTATTTCCATGTAACAAATGGGTTCCCCCTTCTCCAGTCCCTCAGGCTATGATTCTTGAAGTTCCCTTCGCTCCTGTCTTGTTCTGTAACCGCACACCAAATCCATCATCAAATCCCATTGGCCTTACCTCTAATATACAACTTGAATCTTCTCTCCCCAAGGTTCCCACCAGTGGTCTAAGATAGAATCCACTCTCCTGGGCTAGTGCTAGGGCCTCCCCGCTGGTCTTGCTGCTCTGTATTTCATAGTGCAGTCACAGCACTTCTTTAAACAGGACAATCAAGCCATGTCTTCTGTGTGCTCAGAACTTTCCAGGGACTTCCCATCACATTTGGGAAAAAAGAGTCAAAGTCCTTAATATGGACTTAAGTGGTGTAAGACCTTGGCCCTCCTGCTTTTCTGATCTGATCTCTTCCTGGTCTTGTTCAGCTTGTCCCACTTCTGAATCATTGGGTGCCTCCGTGTTTCTCAAACACCCAACATGGTCCCTCCTTAAAACCTTTACACTTTCTCATTCCTCTGCACAGAATGTTCTTCTTTATGATTTAATTGCTCACTTAATTCCCATCTCGACTGAAATTTCACCTCCTAAGACATCCCTAATGACCTTATTAAATGGACTTCCCCATCATCATATTTCAAATATGTATATTCTTCATAATCTACAGGATCAATGAAATCCCTCATAAAATCCAGTGAAATTTGTGTGCTACTGACAAACTCATTTTAAAGTTTGTGTGGAAGAAAATTTGACAAAAAAGAATACCCCAACTCCCTTTGTTTTGTTTTAAAAAAGCAAAACAAGAGAAGAGCTGTCTTATAAGATATGAATTATAGTCCAATGCTGAAGTCATTAAATCAACATTCTATTGGGGCTATAAAAATAATAGATTGAATAAATAAGATGTGAGAAACACTCATGTAAATACCAGATTTTAGTTTATGGTAAGATTACAAGGAAGATATTTCAAATTCATGGAAAGGGTAGGTTGTTAAATACATGCCATTGGAACAAATATCTAACCATGTAAGGAAAGGTAACATCATAAATGACAGGTGACACTAAAGGCGAAATAAAATCATGAACTATTAGAAGAAAATATTGTAATCATTTGGTACTTAAAATATTTTCCAAAATGAGGTAAAAATTTGGAAGCCATGAAGGAAATAAGAAATAAGAAATACAGAAAGATTTTACCTAATTAAAAGAGAAATAAAATCTCTGAATAATAAAGACAACAAACGAAATCAAAAGCAATGCTTCAGACTGTGACAAAAAGATTATTCCATGGGGTATAAAAAGAATAACACCTATTAACTAATCAGGACTAGGCTGTGCACTGTAGGGATGGACAAGGCACCTGGCTGGGTAACTTTCATGTAAAGAAACACAAAATAACAACGAACAGCATAAAAGATGATCAATATCATGAACACTCATGGAAATAGAAATTAAAATACTAATGAAACCTTTCTGCTAAACAAATTTGCAATTTTTAATTGACAATATCAAGTATTGATAATCTTGTAGGTAAATAAGCTTGCTCTAGTAGAATTGCTAGGTTACAGGGTGTAGTAGAGAAGCCACTGCTGTGTCCACTCTGTGATTCCCAGACTCGCGTCTTACGGCTCAGGGGGAGAAGGCACCGCACTGCAGGGCTACTCTGCATCCTGCACGACAGAGCCATCCTTTCAGCTTGCGGTCCCCCAGGGGACCGTAAATGAGTCTTCAGAGTGCTACTTTATCTTTCAGTTAGGCTGCCTGCTGCAGGGGGATGGGCTGTGTGGTGAGACCAGTGAATGCCCTAGGCAGGAGCTCTTTGCTGTGAAATCCTTGACCTGATGTCCTGCTGTAAGGAACACTGTGTGGATGGACGTGCCCTGTGAGTCCAGGGTGCTGGCAATGACAGAAGTGTCATGGGTAGCATGGGAGTTGATTCCCATGACAAAGAACTTCTGTCTTCCCACAATGGGAAGAGTCCAGTGTCACCAGCATGCCATCAGGTGGCCAGCCGGTGCCCCTGGGGAACGGTGCTATGTGGGGGCTCATAGTCTGCCAACAGACTGGGCACCCAGCAGTGGCTATTGCCAGGTCAGCCTTGGTGAGGGAATTCCACATTGCTGACCCCATGCATGGCCTCCGTCCCTGCCCCATTGGCTACTGTGTTCATGGCCCATGATCAAGCCTGGGGGACTGAGGAAAGAGGCTGAATGGTGTCTACCTGAGAATTAAGAATCTCTTCCAGGTGGTTGCCCCTTTGTGGGCATTCACAGGGACACAAGTACTGTCACAGTCTGTTTCCATGCTGAGACGTCTGTTTACAAACCTCTTCACAGTCAGCAGTCTTCCAGTCCAGTTCCTCCCAAACCTTTACGAATGCCCATGAATTAGTGTGGATCCGTACTTCTGGCCATCTCTCACTCCAGCATAGTGGAAACCAGCATGCTTCTCGGGGTTCTGCCCACTGGGGTGATTTTCCTTCACCATGGTGCTCCAGGGCTGCCTGAGCTGGACTATCAGGCTGCAGCTGTCCATCTCCAGGGGCAGCATGACATGCTACAGACCCTTCTGTAAACTGGGCTCAGGTGTGTTGTCCTCAGCTCGTTGGTTGTAGGGAGCCACCACCTTGGGGTAGTGTGGCAATGTGCCTAGAGTTGGGAGCTGGTGTTGGGTGAGTCTGAGACACCTGCCCACGCTGCTTGGACCTTACGGACCTGCCTGAGCGCAGTCTCTCCTGTTCCATCTTGACTGGACGATTGTTGGGAAAATATAGGAAAATGGTCAGGGCCCCTAAGATGTTTAGAATCTTGCTGAGCATTTGATGTAAATATGCACATGTGCCCAGGGTTCCTTGTTATTGTCTAAGGTAGTTGCTCATGTGCAGCCAGGTGTCCTGGGTTATGGACTTAAGTATAAAGGATGAGTGGCTCTGATCCACAGTGTCCCCCTGACCCCCAGAATGCTCCTGGGGGGTCCACAGGGAGGCTGCTACCGTTGCCTGAGGCTGTTGCTGCAAGCTGTTGCTGCCAGTGCCCCCAGGACTCTCTGAGAGGCCGCCACTGCTGCTGAACCTGTAAGCTGCTGCTGTCACTGCTGAGGACTGAGCTTGTGTCGTCTGCCAACGGCTCTCGGGATCTTTCCCAATTACCTAGAACGGACCTGCGTGTGAGGGGTCTGGTGACCCAGTCTGTACAATGGGTTTGGAGGGTCTGTGAGCCCTAGCCCTAGCTTGACAGCTGGTGTAGTGGTGTAGCTTGACAATGACAGATTGCAGCTGCCCACACACGCCGAGGGCTACGTCTCTAGGCACGAAAAGGGGTTTTCCACATCGACAGATCAGGCGCGGGAAGGCCAAGCTGGAACACAGTAATGCTGCAAAAGGGTGCGGTGTGAGAGTCTGGCACCGTGTCAGTTTTCCCTGAGACCGGGCTGCAGCACAAGGACAATGAAGGCTGACAGGGAGGCAGACAGGTCTATCCAGCCCCATCGGGACTGGTGTCATTACCTGCACAGTTAGGTGAGTGTGTGATGTGTGGGGAGATATGGCTGGGGGATCAGCTCAAATCAGTTCAGACATTTTAGCCCACCCTGAAGTTGTCAACAAAGGCACGTGGGTAGTAAATAAGCAGAAGTTTGTCTGTGGTCCTATCTGGGGATGAAATGGGGTGCACCCAGGTGAAGATGGACAGGAAAGGCCGAGGCCACCTGGACACCGTCCTCCATCTCCAGATCTCAGAGGCCCCGTGTTAGAAATGAGACGTAGCGTGGTAGCCACAGCCGCCTCTCCCTGCTCCGGTTATTTGAAGCCAGGTATTACAGACAGGCCAGGAGGTGTCTCAGGTGTAGACAGGAAAACGTCGCACCCGCTGCTCTCTTGTAAGCACCAAAGGAAAAGGAATATTCCATTCGTACTCAAATAAAAGACTTCTAAACATGAGCGTTCTCCTTCTAAATCAGCCTGCATAACTCCCTCTGCCGAGAACAAACGGGCATCCTGTCGCCTGCTTCTGCTGAGCAGGGAGAGAGGGGGGCCCGCTGGCAGAGGTGCAGGATTGGGATGACATGTGCCTCCCGGTAGCTCCAATCGCTTGGAGATTTGCTTTGAATAGGCTCCCAGTCTCCTCTCATATAAGAGTCATTTCACGGAAATTTGCCTGGTTTATCCTGCCAATCAAGCCAGGGTGCCACAGGGAGGTGCCAAGCCTTGCCCTCCTGCTCCGGGCTCCATCCTGGCAGCCGCATGGAACTCCGAGGAGGACAGGTGGCGAGTCACTCCTCTGCTGGAGTTAGGACAGTCTCTGGGCTCCGCGACTTAGTTCAGGGTGAGTCAAGAGAAATTGAGAGGCAAATCCCCACATCGCTTGAGCTCAATTTATTGCTGGCGTGAGTCACACTGAGGTTGCAGTGAGGATGGGGAAGGTCGAATTAGCTTGTAGACAATTCAGGTAGGACATGGCTGTGAGGATGTGATGGAGGCGGGGTCGGGGGAGTGCGGGGCAGAGAGGCTGCGGGGAGAGGGCCCGAGCGTCTGGGCAGGGGATAAGGGAACAGTCAGGCCGTGTGTGCAGAAGGAATCCAGGAGGGTCGATGACGCTTCGATTCCGTCCACTGGTGCTTCAGTGTAGCCTTCCCAGCTAGACGAGACCAGAGACGTTTCCACATCACCCGCCGTGTTCCAGGCCCCTTGCTAGATATTTCTGTATCGGATAGTTCTTCTTTGCCACCGCGTTTCAATTTAGTTATTATTAATCTTTCTTTGGAAACAAGGAAACTGAGAGAGAGAGAGAGGAAGTACCTGTGGCCACACAGGTCCTAGGTGAAGATGCCGAGATTAGTATCCAGGTGTGTTCGGCTCCAAAGACGCAGCCGTAGGCACACCCCGGGCCTGCACTCTCTGTCCCCCTCCCTTGCTCTCTGTGTGCATGAGCATGTGTGTGTTTCTTGCTCAGTGCTCGCCAAGCATTGCGTGAACACAGACATCTTGCTGAAGTCCTTCCCTGTGGCTTTCAGAACAACGTCACCTGCACAGAGCTCTGTCTTTCTGTCCCAGTTGCTCTTTTGAAGCATGTCACCTGGCTCAGGTTGGCAGAAGACACGCTCCCTCCTCCTTTCAGTGGTCAGCATAGCAGAAACACAGCTTCTCACAGCTTTCTCTGAATGATTCTCCACTTAAGTCCCTTAAGTGGCCCATCGTCCTGGTTATCTAGCGTAGACGGACGGCGGGGGAGCAGCTGTGCTTTGGGCGGCTTCTCAGCACGTTCTGCGTGGATGACGGGTCCCTCTGAGTGCGGGTGGGGGACATCACGGCCTGTGTTCTCAGCTGCCACCTGGGAGACGAAATGTCCCATTTTAGTGCTAGTTCCACGTATATTTGCACCAAGCCTCCCACTAAAGAGCAAGCGCCTCCACACCAGAGAGCACCGTTAGTTCATGGTGGTGGTTACTCTGAGTCCCTCATCCACGGTTGGTGCTCACAAAGGAGCCCGACTGAAAAGATGATGCAAGGCCCACACCGTTGATGGGTTTGTGGCTATGACCACAGTGGCACAGATGAGACGGAGTCCAGCCGCTGCCCTCAAGCCCTACGTGCACAGAGACACGGGAGCACTGCCAGGCATCCCGGTGTGAAGAGTATTTTTAAATGTACCGGGTGAGAAGTACAATTGTTATCCAGAAATAGATTATTTTTCCCCTTGAAAGACGGCCTGGGAACACTGAGTTATTTTCCTGCTCTTTTTTGGTAAATCAAAGGTTTCACCACCACGTCAGCCTTGGGCAGCGGACTCTCACCGGGTTTCCCTGACAGTGTTCCAGGAGATTTCAGTGCTCTCTGCCACCAGCAGACCTGACGGAGATGCGCTGCAGATGGTTAGCCGCTCAGGTGAGATTGGACTGAACTCTCCTTATGTCCTCTTTGTGGTTCTGTCACTTTCAGGAGAAGCTCTGCTGGGAGTCTTTTTACTGTTGTTGCTGTTCTGAAAGGATCGCTCCACTGATGCGAAACCCCAGCAGCTGGAAGCAGCATCCTGCGAGTTCCTGGTCCCTGGACCTGGCGGTCCTCCCAGGTGGTTGAAGCTGGTGGGAGGTGGATGTGCCCCAAAAGTGAGGACACGAGTGTTTCACACCCCCTCCCCCTTCTGTGCCACGTGCTTGGACCTGTGCGCATTCGGACAGGGCAGCCTGAGACATGGGAACTCTCAGAGTGCAGGTGCAGCCGTGTGCCCGGGGCACTTTGGGAACAGCAGTTTCTAGCAGAAACTGATGAAGTTTTGGGCTCCACCACCCACAAGGCTCAATTTTGGTCCAGGAGTGAAACCCCTCTGAGCTTCAGTTGCTTTATCTATAAAATGATGATGATAGTAAAATAATAGACAATATCTCAGGTGCAACAAGTTCATTCCTGTGCCCTACAGTGTTACGAGCATGTGTGTTCTCTTAACACAACAATCCCAGGAGGTTAAATGAATATCACCCCATTTTATAGCTGAAGCAACAGCGGCTCAGGGAGATGAATGACCCATGCAAGTCCCCACGGCTAGCACGTGGTGGTGCCGCGAGGAACCCAGGGCTCCCTGCTGTGAAGCTGCCCACCAATCTGAGCCTTCCCAGGGGTGCTGCCTACACCAGGGGCACCAGCGTCCCCTCCCAGAGCCTGGGGGGAATTAAACAGGGTGGTGAATCAGGGGTGCAGGGATGCGGGGCACTGTGTGAACTCTCTACGTGCAATGAAAAATGATGTTAGCAGCAAGGGCTTGCAGAGCAGGGTTTCCCAAGCTCTGGTGTGATTACGAATCACCTCGTGGTCACGTTCCCATGCAAATCCGACTTTCAAGCCAGGGTGGTGTGGAGTTCCTGCGTTTCTAATCCACTTCCAGCTGCTGCTGCTGGAGTGTGTGCCAGCTTGGCGTGGGAGAGAGAGGCTTTCTGCGAGCTGGGTATTGCTAGGAACACTTTACACACAGTATTTATTTATTGAACACTTGCAGAAATCCTCCGGGGATAGAGGTCGCTGGAAGTGATGGACAGTCTCTTCAGAGAATGGCCTTCAGGAAGAATCTCTCCAGCTATTTTTCAGCCTTGTTCCGAAGCCCTGCAGAGAGTGACTGAGCTCCGTTACCCATGGAGGGAGGGAGATGAGGGCTTCAGTCCCAGCAGAGCAGCGGGCACTGAGGGGCAGGTCTGGGGAAAGCCGGCCACGGGCAGGAGACCGGGCAGCTCAGTGCCCCTCAGCCCCCTCCCAGCCAGCTCTCGTGGGTTCCTGGCGGGCAGGTTCTTGCCTGTTGTGTTCAGGACCCGTGGAGCCAAAGAGGGTGGTGTGATTCTCCCACCTGCGGAGCCTGAGATTCGGCACAGCTCACCTGCTCCCAGGTGAGGCTGCTACTGCAGCACCGAGCACCGCACGTCACCAGGGAAGCTCTCCATGTGCCCTGCAGGGAAGAGCCACGAGACCGGCTGAGTCCCCATCTCTGGAAGTTCTTTCTCTCCTCAGCCCTTCCCTGAATTATACCTCTGGATGTCACTGTCCTGTTTAACTCCCTTCAGTGGCTCCCAGGAGCAGCATGATGAGCCACCTGGCTGGGCACTCGGGGCCTCCATGGTCGCAGGCAGCCTTGCTCAGGCTCTGCCTTAACCCTCCTTCCCCTCCCCTCCCCCTCCTCTCCCTTCCCCTCCCCCTC